>NW_015161521.1:87619-107431 GCF_001447785.1 Gekko japonicus
GTCTTCCGCCGTCCTCTGAAGTTTGCTCAACTTCATGTTCGTTGCATCTATGACACTGTCTAACAAAAATAAAAAATAAATAAATAATATTCTTTCCCAGCATCAGGGTCTTCTCCAGTGAGTGCTTCCTTCTCATTTGGTGGCCAAAGTATTTGAGCTTCAGTTTCATTATCTGGCCTTCCAGGGAACAGTCAGGGTTGATTTCTTTTAGGATTGACTGATTTGAACTCCTTGCAGTCCAAGGGACTCTCAAGAGTCTTCTCCAGCACCATAGTTCAAAAGAATCTATTCTTTGGCGCTCGGCCTTCCTTATAGTCCAACTCTCGCAGCCATACATGACCCAATATTAAAAATCTTAACTGTTATTTCTGATTACTGGTCATACATTTTGGTCCATCATCGGGTCTAAATTACTGGAGAATGCCTAAATAACTTATATTCTCCATTTTCCACAATGACTTAATTGTTTAAGTTATTATACTTATACTTATTATCCCCTTCTCTTAGTCCTAGTCCCACCTGTACTGAATTAGTGTTAATCTTATAGTCAGAAACTGCTCCGAAAAGCATCATCAGTTTTTAAAAATTCTGCACTGAGCTCCTTGGGTCCTGTTTCATCGGCATACAATAGCACTTTAGTGGTGTTTTGCTGGAAATTGATACCTTTAATTCACTGATGTTGTTGCACCGCTATTGCCAAAATTTCAATCACCATGTTAAACAATAGTGGTCTTCCCAGTACCAAAAAAGGGGGAAGTACTACCATCAATCACTATTCTGGCTCTTGGAGCTTTGTAAAATGTTTTAACCCAATTGCAAAATACTCTGCCCACTCCAAAGGCAGTTAGAGCTATATTCAGGAAAGCCCTACCAATTCTGTTGAATGCCTTCTCTGCATCAGCAAAAGAACATTGCAGGTATATGTCTTAATTAGATCAGCCAGCCTTCTGAAGTTCCAAGCCATTAATCGGCCTTCCAAGAAGCCTGTTTGATAGAGTCCAATATAACCATCCGATACTCCATTTAATCTATTTGTTTATAAAATTATGCATGGGATAGAGAAGGTAGGTAAAGAAGTACTTTTCTCCCTTTCTCACAATACAAGAACATGCGGGCACTCAATGAAATTAATGAACAGTAGGCTTGGAACAGTTCGAAGGAAGGACTTCTTCACCCAAAGAATTCATTGCCGCAGGAAGTGGTGGCAGCTACAAGCATGGACAGCTTCAAGAGGGGGTTGGATAAACATAGAGTGGAGATCCATCAGTGTATATTAGCCACAAGGTATAGATGGAACATAATAATAATAATAAGGGGACTAACAATGTTCATAGGGGATAGGGAAGACAACATATATTCATTTAATTGCACACACTGTCACTGCACGGTGTAAACGTCTTCTGGCTTGGCTCAGTCATTTTCCGAACGGCTGCTTTGTCGACCAGGCTTCAGGACCCGTATGTCAAATTGCCACACTGCCACCGCCTGGCCGGAAACATCCACTGCAGGGATTTTAGTAGCCAAGAAGTTCTTCCGCTTCCTCCAAACATCGACCAGGATGTCCCGACCATCAGCTAACACCCTCCCACAAGGGAGTGGTTCCCATTTTATCTACTCGCCGAAGCTTTCGAATCGCTGGGTGGACAATGAGCTGGGGACAACAGGCTGGCTGCTCACACCAGCGTGGGGCTCAAACTAACACAGTTCAGATGTTAAGACAGTGGGATATACCCACTGTGCCACCGCTCCCCTGTCTGGGGCAGTGATGCTCTGTATTCTTGGTGCTGGGCAACAGTGGGGGGGGGGCTTCTGGAGTTCTGGCCCTGCTTGTGGACCAGGTGATGGCCCCTGGGTTTTGGCCACTGTGTGACACAGAGTGTTGGACTGGGTGGACCATTGGCCTGATCCAACCTGGCTTCTCGTAAGTTCTTATGTTCTTATGGAATACTTGAAAGGATTTCCTAATCAGTGTTAAGTAGTGAAATGGGATAGGCATTTAATTTTTTATCTGGTGTGGCCATAGCTTTCATTGGGGAAAAGCATTTTCCCTTCCCCCCCCCCATCCATTTTACAGCACTCTACACAGTTTGGTGTAGTTAGGGTTAGCTTTGATTCCCAAGAACTGCTCATGAGGGAATAGTTCTGAAAGAACTTGTAACTGACCCAAAGTCACACCAGCTTTGATCCCCCCCCACTCCTCCACATGCAGCTGCTGGTGTGACCTTGGGTCAGTTACAAGTTCTTTCAGAACTATTCCCTCATGAGCAGTTCTAGGGAGAGCTCTCTCAGCCCCACCTACCTCACAGGGGAGGGGAAGGGGAAAAGATTGTAAACCACTCTGAGACTCAAGGTAGTGAAGGGCAGGGTATAAATCCAATCTCTTCTTTCTGTTTTCTTTCTCTGCCCTCTATTTCATGAGGGTGGCAGGAGGTATGTTTAATCTGAGCTTCTGTCCCCCCACACACTTGTATTCCAGAGGTGCAAGCAAAACGTTTCCTTCTGTGTCCCCTGCAGGTGCACTGCCTATCACAGAGTGCCTGCCTGCCTGCCAGCCAGCCAAAGCATACAAGCAAGCAGAGCAGTATGAAAACAGGATACAGCTGCTGAAAGACACACCAAAAAACCTTCCATAAATCAATGGGAGTAGTTAAGAAAGAGCAAAGTTGTGTACAAGAGAAATGACAGATCTTCTAGGTGGGTGGGAGGGGGTTTGCCATCTTCTGTTTGAAATACCCCCCACACACACACACTATTAGATTATATTCGAACACTTTCTGCCTCCTGCAGCTCTGAAAAGCAGGACATGAAGCACCAATACAACAGCCGTTTCTGAACAACATTTCGGTAGACGACCAAGTGCTGTTCATTATGCAGAATCTGAGCTGGTATGCTAACGATATCGAACAGGAGGCGGTTGGGGTCTGGTTTTGATTTATTTCCACATGCGCCTCGCTGATAGCTACCAGTCATTGGAACAGGCATGTGACGTATAGATGTAAACATTCCTCAATCCGCTCGTTCCAAAACGCAGTCGCCTGTTACTTCTGCACTACATGCAATGACTATTCTACCGGTTCACAAAAGCATGCAGTGAGTTTGCTGGGAAAGGGAAGGTATGGATGCAATTAATCCCCCCCCAAGTCTCCCTTCTACAAATAGGCCAGGATGCTCACCTGTAGCTATGAAGGTGGCAAGGAAGGAGAGGGTCAGAAGGCCTCGCATCGTTCCAGATGTTCCCTGAGGCTGAGTTGAGAGCAGGGTTGGGTTCTGTGGATGGAGCCAAGCCTCCGCCGCTGCCTGAAGCAGCCGTGGGTGTTCTGTCGAAGAAAACAGACCAGACCTTCCCAAAAGAGGGGGGAGAGGAATCCAGGCAGCTCCCTCAGCCTTTGCCCATCCCCAAGACGAGAGGGCTTGGAGCAAGCAAGGGTGGAGTGATGTACTTTTTCCCCCCACAAAAGGCCTGCCAAAGGAATCCAGTAGCTGTGTTTCTGTTTTGACTGTAATGTGCACCCAAACCAGTTTAGACGCATCGGAGCAAACATTAATCAGAGAAGGGAGGGTGTTCTAACATGCCATGGCCACAGTTCTAGCCAAAGCCAGTTGAGAGGTACTTTGCTCCGTGCCAGTCCGGAGGTTTTCGCTTTGCACTTTGTACCAGCTTGGAAGAGGCAGGCACCTTGCAAGAGACGGTAACTAATTCTGCAGCAGGGGCTGGATTTGGCCTGACGTTGAGGGACTAGGCAGAGAACCGTCTGCCGCTTTGCTTTGTCCACAGTCGCAGTCATTTATAGCAAGTCGGGTTCCCACCTCCAGCTTGGGAAATTCCTGGAGATTTGGAGGAGGAGCAGGGTTTGGAGAAGGGAGGAAGCTCAGTAGGGTTCAGTGCCATCAGGGGTCGTTTCATAGAAAAAGAGGTGCAGGAGCTCATTAGCATGACTTATTTGCATATGCCGCACCCCCTGACATCACCGGAAAAGTGTGGTGTGTCAGAAGGCAACACCCAACGCTAAGGCTCCACTGGACTGTTTTGGATTGCCAGCTATTGGGGGGGGACGTGCAGATCTGTCCTCGCAGAGGAGGGAGAGCTTGTACCTGAAGAAAACTTGGTCTTAAAGGTGCCACTGGACTGTTTGGGGCCGGGGAGCAGTGGGAGGGGCTCTGCAACTTACCTGGCTGCTTCTTGCTCTGACTGAGGGCTGATGGGAGCAGGGGGCGGGGCTTGTTGCATGTGCCCGCCCCCTGGGCTCCTTACTGCCGGAGCTCCGCTCCTGTGTGCTCCTGCAGGAAATGACCCCTGAGTGCCATAGAGTCCACTCTCCAAGGCTGCGGTCACACGCATTAAATAATCCACTTTCAGTCCATTTTCAATGCACTTACCGACTGGATTTTACTATGTGAACTGGCAAAATCCATTTGGAAAGTGGATTGAGCGTGGATTATTTAGTGTGTGTGACCGCAGCACAAACCTGCCTTTTCCTCCAGGGAAACTGAGGAATGCCAAAGGGGGGGGGAAACAAAAGAATTCGTCAGGACACAAAGAACACATCCCTCCCCCAAACAGTCTAGGAATAATAGCTTGTCCACTAATGGGCAGGTCCCGGAGAATGTAGAATTTGGGGAGGGATTTCACCTGGAATGCATGATATACCATAGATTTTTTCCTCAGCACCTGCCATTTTCTCCAGGGGATCTGCCTTCTGTGGTGTGGAGAGCTCTTATAATTCCACAGAAGAGCCCCTTAGAATCATAGAATCATAGAATGTTAGAGTTGGAAGGGATCTTGTAGGTCATCTAGTCCAACCCCCTGCACTCTGCAGGAGCATAGCCAAAAGATAGCCCTACATACCTACATACCTACAACATACCCGAAATATGGTCGTCCAGCCTCCGCTTGAAAACGTCCAGCAAAGGAGCATCCACTACCTCCCGAGGCAGACTGTTCCACTGCTCAACCACTCTGACAGTTAGGAAGCTTCTCCTGATATTTAGCCGGGAACGACTCCCTTGTCATTTCCACCCATTAGACCTAGTCTTGCAATCCAGAGCAAGAGAATAGATCTGTTCCAACTTCTACATGACAGCCCTTCAGATATTTGAAGACTGCAATAGTGTCCCCTCTAAGCCTCCTCTTTCCCAGGCTAAACATACCAAACTCTTTCAGCCTTTCCTCATAAGACTTGGATTCCAACCCACTCACTATCCTGGACACGCTCGAGCTTGTCAGCATCCTTCCTAAAATGTGGTGCCCAAAACTGGACACAGTACTCCAGGTGAGGCCTGACCATAGCAGAATAGAGCGGAACTACCACCTCCTGTGATCTGGACACAATGCTTCTGTGAATGCATCCTAAGATTGCATTAGCTTTCTTTACAGCTGTGGTAAGAAATTTTAGAAATATGGAAGGTTTGGGTTTAAAATGAACCAAATAGTTTATGAAATCCATATATCTGTCTCTGTTTCTTTGCTAGCAAAACGGCAAGGAGGCCTGGCCTGTTTCAAGCCCTTTGTTCTAGACAAATCTCTTTATCAGTCACCCCAGCAAAAGTTCAAAACATTCCAATCCCAGGATTTGAATCAATGTATGTTTCCCCAGGTATGAGACCCCCAGTTTCCTAGGCAATAAACTGCAGCTGGGCAATGACAGACTTCAATCCAAAGACAAGCTAACTTCATGGGATACAGAGAGTTCACACACCCCATCTCAGAGATAACATCAAGGGACAGTTTATTTCCCATGATTGGGAAACACCAGGAATAAACAATGACACTGTATTGATCCTGTGAAATGTGAACTTTTGTTGTGTAAGACCAAGGACGCAATTTCCTGCAAAACAATTTTAACTTCTAAATTTTTAATTTACAACTGTAAGGGACCTCTTTGAACATTTGGCATAAATACTGGTAAAATCCAACAGATCGTCGTTGACTCTTGAAGGATCAGGAGACAGGCTTATTTCTCCTGAGAATTTGGAGTCAACCCAAAAGGCTTTTTGTTTCTGCATGCTTTGGGGGGGGGGACT
The DNA here is from genome assembly GCF_001447785.1 of Gekko japonicus. Taxonomy (NCBI): domain Eukaryota; kingdom Metazoa; phylum Chordata; class Lepidosauria; order Squamata; family Gekkonidae; genus Gekko; species Gekko japonicus. The sequence continues at coordinate 93,641 of NW_015161521.1, forward strand.
TTGCTTGCATGTTTATTGAGGCTTTGCTTGCATGTCTATTGTTTATGTTTTCACTATCAGCATTTAGGAAATAGGAGTGTACTGTGTTGGTAAATCTTAGAATGTATTTTCCTTTAATAAAGATAAGTTTTATTTTAATGAGAGACCTTTCTGTGTCTCTGTCAGCGCTTAGTGGTTTCCAAGCTTACACCTCTGCCTTTGGTAAGGAGGCAACACTCAGGGAACACATGAACCGAGGGGAGAGTGTGGGTGACATGGATAAACACGCATTCACAGACACGTGCAGCCACACACATTTTTCTCACAACAACAGCCACATTGCACTGCAGGCTCATGTTTAGCTTGTGATCAACCAGAACACCTAGATCCCTTTCACATGTGCTGCTGTCAAGCCAAGTCCCCTTGATTCAACATAAACTGAGAAGTGCTGGTCTGTGATAATTTTGTGAATATATTCTGTGAAATCTGGGTGAGTTGACCTTACTATGCAACACTGTATATGGATTTTATGGAATGTGGGTGTATTTCTGTAGCTTTTCGTTTCAGTTCCTAATACTGCATGGTGCTGCAGTTAATTTTTTTAAGAACTTCCTGCAGCTTCTTAAAAATCCTCCTGCAGCTAGTTGGGTTCTCCCCCCCCCCCCTTGAACACTGTCTGAAACTCAGTTAGTTTAGAGAACCTCATGATTTAGCACAAGTTGAGAACTGCTGGTCTGTAATAATTTCATGAGTGCATTCTGTGAAATCTGGGGGAGTTTTGATTTTATTTTGAAATACTGTTTATGGGGTTTATGGATGGAATATATATCAAATTGTTACAGTCCCGAAGGCTGCCTGGAGCCCCAGTTAGCTATGAGAAACCTCTAAATTCTGCAGAAGTTGAGAACTGTTGGTCTGCAATAATGCTATGAATATATTCTGGGGGATTTGGGTAAGTTTGACCTTATTAGTTTACGTTGTTGTTGTTGTTAATTGATTAAATTTCTATCCCGCCCTCCCAGCTGAGGCCGGCTCAAAGCGGCTTACTTAAACCAGCCTGAAATTTTATAATACACATAAAATAGAGTACAGTACTCAAGAAGAGCGACAACAACAAATTAAACAGTTAGACCAAGTGTGGCCAAGCTGCAGCTCGGGACCCTCGTACGGCTCTTACACACAGTCTAATTTAACGTTAGTAAAAAAGCAAATTTTAGCCTTTTTATACTGTCCATGGGGTTTTCTTGGCAAAAATACTGGAGTGGGTTGCTCAAATACTTTGGCCACCCAATGAGAAGGGAGCACTTACTGGAGAAGACCCTGATGCTGGGGAAGACTGAAGGTCAAAGAAGACGGGGACGGCAAAGGATGAGATGGTTAGACAGTGTCATAGATGCAACGAACATGAAATTGAGCCAACTTCAGAGGACGGCGGAAGACCGGAAGGCCTGGCGGGATCTGGTCCATGGGGTCGTGAAGAGTCGGACTCAACTGGGCGACTGAACGACAACAACAACAAAAAGCAAATTTGCATACTTTTCAACAAAAACATGTGTGTGTGATATTTGTTCATGTCTTGCAGCTCTCAAACATCTGATGTTTATTCTGTGGCTGAGTTCAGACGGGCAGTTTGAAGCAGGAGGGAGTCGTTGCAAAAAAGAGCCGGAACAAACTGTTCTGGGTTTTCCCAATCACACTGCACGGACAGATTAGGGAGCATCCCAGGAGGAGGTGCGAGGGAGCATTCACACTGTTGACCCAGAGGCGCGGTTGTAAGCGGCGTTTTCCTCGTGGCAGACGCCTAGGCGCATGGGCGCAGCGGCAAATAGGGCAGGATTCGGCCACTTTGGGCCATAGGCACATCCGGCGACATCACTACCCCCTCTTCAAGGCAATCACCTGCACCTTCCTGGTGCCAGAATGAGGCTAGGAGGTCAGTCAGAATAAACAGCCGGCGCTCATTATTAACGCGGGCTGTTCCCGGCTTTTAGCGGTTAGCGTTCACGCTTCCGGGAAGTGGAATGAAACGGGATGAACGGGCTCTCCAGGGTTTGCTACCGCTTTCACCAGGTATCGTTTAAACCCGGGAGGCAAGCGCTACAAGACAGGTTGAGTACAGGTGGGGAATGCCGGACAGATGTCCCTGTGTGAACGGCCCCTTTAATCCGCTTGTGAAATGTTCCTCACACGTGCCTATATCGGGGCAAACTGCCCGTCTGAACTTGGCCTATGTGGCTGTTACGTTAAGCAAGTTTGGCCACCCCTGAGTTAGACCATTCTAAAACCATTTAGCCATAAATATAGTCAAGTGCTAGTGTCAGTAATTGCCGTATCTCACAGCAGTAGTTCTTACACAGTTTCCCTCACTTCACAGTCGGCTCTGTGCTCTTCCCAGGTCATCTAAGGTGGCTGTCTCAGGCTATCGTTAGAAATTCCAGGGGGGGAACGTCATGTATGGATCTTATGGATTGTACATGTACTCATGTAGCAATTTGTTTTAGTTCCAAGTTATACACACAGCCGCTTTAATCTGAGAGGAAGATAGACTGAAACGCAGGCATCCCTGGGAAGCGTGTACGACTGTGAACTGGCTGCACGTGGCTGCATAGGAAACTTATGCCTTACATCAGCGACATCATTTGGTCTCGGAAGGTCTATGGACACTTTTTTGTATGTCGTCTGAGGGCATAGTGTAACATCTGTTATGTACATGGACCGCCACCCAGGATCCATGGCACAGGCAAGAGCTTGGATCCTAGAACAAAGGAAACTTCGGATCCTGGATCCCCCAGCCCCAACCAATAGCCACTTTGGCGGGACATTCAAACCCTCCAATGGGAATGGGGGGTGCTGGGTGAATATGTATATAGTTGGCCCTGTCGGGCCATTAGAGTTAGTCTTTGTCTGTGTTAAGTACAATAAACGTGTGCTAAAGCATGTCATCGTCTGAGTCCTCCATGCGGTGAACCCAGTACTTTTCAACATCCATACGTATGCATTGTGTCATGTTCAAGAGCTATTATTGTTGTGAAGTAGTGCCTGGGAGCATGCTAACATTATAAGCAGTAACTTTTGGGTTGCTGTGACCACCAACCTCAATACAGAATTAACACATTAGTGTGAAATAGAAGTACTATGCATCAGACTATTGCTTAATAAATTTGTTTTTATTTTAGTACAGAATACATTCATATTGTTGATGGTTCTTCCTTTGCATTTTCTTCCTTTTCCCACCTGGGGGTTGGCAACACCATGACTCACCATAAGTCCGTCTTTCCCCATATGTTCCCCAGAAAGCATTGCGATCTGGTTCCCAAAATCGCCTGGTTCTTCCAGGCCCCAGAGAAGCCAGGCTTGCAGCAATGAGGGCCAGGGCCTTCTCAGTGGTGGCTCCACACTGGTGGAATGAACTCCTGGAAGACATCAGGGCCCTGCGGGACCTTTTACAATTCCACAGGGCCAGTAAATCGGAGCTCTTCCACCAGGCTGTGGAAGGTCAGCTCCGTTTTACTGGCCCTGCTCCAGCCAGCGAGGTCCATCTGGTCTCGAATCAAGAGGCGACCCGAAGGCAGATGTGATCCAGATAAAAGGCATAAACCAGAACGAAAGATTTTCCTTTATACCAAACAACCTGTTGGCATGATTCTAGTTAAATAAGCAAGCAAGCAAGCAAGCAAAAAAAGAAAAAAAGAAAAAAATTCTGTCCTGTGAAGAAAACGCTTTACCAGAGCAACGGAACACAAAATTTGCTAGTCAAAGGTTTCCCATAAATGTCATAACTGTCTTCTTCTTCTTTTTTTAATAAACGCATTACTGTCAGAAACTAATTTTCTTCCGGTGCGATTTTCTTCCCCCTTTCTACACCAGAACAAAAGCAAAATGTAAAGAATAAAAAAGGCGTGATACCAAAATAAATATCGCTTTTTAAAAGGACGTCAGCAAAATGAGACTAGGTTTCTCCCTTAAAATTATTGGTTTCTTTCTTCACACATAATCTTGGGACCTGCCCCGACCTGGGCCCATTATGCACTGGCAGCTTACTCAGCTTCTGGATAATCCAAGCAATGAAGCCTTTAAGCTTGGCTTTGGATTTGTATGCCTGCCATATGCACCATCCCGTTTCCTCCAGTGTATTTCTGTGTATATGTTCTGTAAAGTAAAGGTAAAGGTTCCCTTGCTCGAAAGCCAGTCGAATCCGACTCTAGGGTTGCAGTGCTCATCTCCGGTTCAAAGCCGAAGAGCCAGTGCTGTCCAAAGATGTTTCCGTGGTCATGTGGCCGGCATGACTAAACACCAAGGCGCACGGAACGCTGTTACCTTCCCACCGAAGTGGTACCTATTTATCTACTTGCAATTTCTCGCTTTCGAACTGCTAGGTTGGCAGGAGCTGGAACTAGAGACGGGAGCTCACTCCATCATGCGGTACACTCGAGTCTCGAACTGCTGAACTACCGACCTTCCACAGCCTGCAGTTCAGCGTCTTAACCACTCTGCAACCAAAAACCACATTTCTTCCTTTAATTGGGGTGGGAATGTCACCAGTGCTAGACCCCCCCCATTTTGCACTTTAGACCCATGGATCCTCAAGGTCTTCACCTCTGCCCCTCCCCGTCTTATCATCATCAGCTGTCTTTGCTGAGTATGCCCCTCATCTTGGTTTCCCAGCTTTCCACCCCACTCTGGCACTAGACCTCCCCTCTTTTGCACTTTAGGAGAAGAGGTTGGATTTATACCCCACCAATCACTCGGGGTCTCAGAGCCACTTACAATCTCCTTCCCCTCCCCACAACAGATACCCTGTGAGGTAGGTGGGCTGAGAGAGCTTTGAGTGAACTGCTCTTGAGAGAACAGCGCCGACAGAACTGTGACTGACCCAAGGTCACCCACCACCGATCACTCGGGGTCTCAAAGCCACTTACAATCTCCTTCCCTTCCCCTCCCCACAACAGACACCCTGTGAGGTAGGTGGGCTGAAAGAGCTTTGAGTGAACTGCTCTTGAGAGAACAGTGCTGACAGAACTGTGACTGACCCAAGGTCACCCAGCTGGCTGCATGTGGAGGAGTGGGGAACCAAACCAGTTCTCCAGATTATAGTCTGCCGCTCTTAACCACTACACCAAACTGGCTCTTTAGAACCTTAAAGGAAGGGAGGGAAGGGTGCAATCCAAGATTAGCAAAAAAAAAACCCTCAAATCACTAAACTGAACCTGCTTACTAAAAAACCCCAAAATTTAAAAGATGGAAAACATAAGCAATAGTGCAGCTTGTATACCAATGAAGAGAAGGAGGAGAGGAGAGGAGAGGAGAGGAAATTGGATTTATACCCTGCCCGTCACTACCCGAAGGAGTCTCAGAGCAGCTTACAATCTCCTTTCCCTTCCCCTCCCCACAACAGACACCCTGTATGATAGGTGGGGCTGAGAGAGCTGTCTTGAAAACTGCTCTTTCCAGAACAGCTCTGAGAGAACTTGTGACTGACCCAAAGTCACACCAGCTGCTGCATGTGGAGGAGTGGGGACACACACCCGGTTCTCCCAGATTAGAGTCCGCGCTGCTGACCACTACACCGAACTGGCTCTCTGTGGGGGAACAACCACTAATACTCTGTGACCCCAGAGTAAATACAGGTTGAAGAATCTCCTGTTTCAAAAATATGCCCAGCACAAAACTGACCCATAAAGAGTGGGAGGAAAGACCTCGATGTGGGCAGAGGAGTGGCCTCTGAGGGGCCAGGAAAGGGTGTGTGTGTGGGGGGGGGAAGTCCAATGGAATCTGTATGCTTTTGAATTCCCTTTTACTTGGAAATGAACCAAGGGTAAAAACTGCTATAAAAGCGCTCTCAGAAAACCTGGGCAAACAGCAAATGGAAAGGAAACTGAGCTCTGAAGAGAGGGAAAACCAAGCAGAAAAGGGGGGAACCCCCCAACAGACATGAACAGTGAAAATGAGGGGAAACGCCAAGGCATAACAGGCCCTGGGTGGCCCAGGCTAGCCCGATCTCATCAGTTTTCAGAAGCTAAGTGGGGTGGGCCCTGGCAAGTATTTGGACGGGGGATCTCCAAGCAATACCAAGCGTCCTACACAGAGGCAGGCAAAGGCAAGCCACCCCTGAATGGCTCTTGACTTGACAACCCTCTGGGGTTACAATAAGCCAGTTGTGACTTGATTGCAAAAAAATAATGATAATAATAATGGGACTTTACATAAGGACCTCTTTTCTGGCATTTTCAGGTTAAAAAAAAAATCCAGTAGTCTCATTGCTCATTATCCAGTTAGACCTTAAAGAGTAGCAGAACTTCTGGCAGGGTAGGAACTTTCATGAGTCACGGCTCTCTTCTTCTTCCTCCCCCTCCCCCTCCTTCTTCAGTGTACCTGACGAAGTGAGTAGTGAGCAGTTACTCACGAAGGCTCCTACCCTGCCACAAGGTTTGTTAGTCTTTAAGGTGCCACTGGACTCTTGCTCTTTTTTACTGCTACAGACAGACTGACACGGCTACCTCTCTTGATCAATATCCAGTTAGACCTTAAAGACTAGCAGAACTTCTGGCAGGGTAGGAACTTTCATGAGTTACAACTCTTCTTCTTCTTCTTCTTCCTCTTCCTCTTCCTCTTCCTCTTCCTCTTCTTCTTCTTCTTCTTCTTCTTCTCCTTCTCCTTCTTTCTCCTCCTTCTCCTTCTCCTTCTCTTTCTCCTTCTCCTTCTCCTTCTCCTTCTCCTCCTCCTTCAGTGTACCTGAAGAAGTGAGTAGTGAGCAGTTACTCACGAAGGCTCCTACCCTGCCACAAGGTTTGTTAGTCTTTAAGGTGACACTGGACTCTTGCTCTTTTTTACTGCTACACACAGACTAACACGGCTACCTCTCTTGATCAATATCCAGTTAGACCTTAAAGACTAGCAGAACTTCTGGCAGGGTAGGAACTTTCATGAGTTACAACTCTTCTTCTTCTTCCTTTTCTTCTTCTTCCTCTTCTTCTTCTTCTTCCTCTTCTTCTTCCTCCTCTTCCTCTTCTTCTTCTTCTTCCTCTTCCTCTTCCTCCTCCTCCTCCTCCTTCAGTGTACCTGAAGAAGTGAGTAGTGAGCAGTTACTCATGAAGGCTCCTACCCTGCCACAAGGTTTGTTAAGGTGCCACTGGACTTTTGCTCTTTTTTACTGCTACACACAGACTAACATGGCTACCTGTCTTGATCAATATCCAGTTGGAAATTTGGCAGGGATTTTATAGACACCATTTCTTTAATCAAATATGTGGTTTCCCTTGCCTTTTATTGGTTTGAGGTATGATGTGACATATTTCGCTTGGGGCTTCTCCTTTTTACAAGGGTGGCTGAACACCTGTTAGGGGAGCAGAGCGTTCCAGGTGCTGCGATCTCCAGGAAGGCCTTCCAAAATGCAGGCCTAAGCAAAGTTACACCCTTCTGAGCCCACTGAAGTCAATGCACTCAGAAAGGCATAACTCCGTTTAGGACTAGAACAAAGTTTGGGTCCAGTGTTGTGGTCTTCAAGGGGCCACTGGACTCAACCTTGGTTTCGCTGCTTCAGACCAAGACGGCTACCCCACCTGATTCTCTTTAGGACTGTATTTCACGATTCCATGTGGTTTTCTACACTCAACTTTCCTGCTATTACCACTTAATTTCCCTAATTGTTTTTGAAAAGGGTAGAGTTATTGATTGGTGGTAATTATTGTGCATGCAGGGAAGTTTTAAAAAAACCCTGGCTCTTCAGTAGGGTACAAGTATTTCAACAAAGGACCCAGCAACAAGATATCAGTACAAAATTAACATATTGCTGAACAAGTTCTTTATACTTTAACAGTATATTCAAAATTGATATTTTTATTCCAATAGAAAAACTTCATGAAGAGACCGAGGTCCCCATACAACAAGTGCAAGTACGAACTTTCTCGAGCTGACTGTTCGTTTCAACCTTTGTCTTCGTCAGATGTCAGTTTCTGGTGTTTTCTATTCAGATTTTCCAATAATTCCAACAATAAGTGTCTACATTTCAAGAATGGCTATTCATAGCTCCCTCATTCACAAAATTTTACTTCCGGATAGGGTAGCCAACCTCCAGGAGGTTAAACAAACAGGAACAAGAAGGAATCACAGGCAAAAAACCCAAGAATAACTCCTCAGAGACAAAAAATAAATAAAAATACCAGCCATTACTACAGTCTGATAGAAATAAAGGATGCAATAGAAAGAAAGAAGAGCATCCAGCCATTTACATTGTGTTCCGTTGTGATTCAGACTTCTTTAGGCTACTCTATTCCTATTACAGTCATTGCCCTTTTGCATGGAAGCAGCATATGTTTCTCTTTTCACTTTTTGATGGTTAATTTGAACTAGACTCTCTAAGTGGTTTCAGCTCCAGCCCCGTGAACTGTTTTAGCAGAAGACCTCGGAGTTTTCACCTTTTTCTTTAAGAACTCCACAGCTGCAAATAATAATTAGCTACTTGGCCTTGGGTGGGGGTGGGGGGCAGACAGTTTAATATCTGATGTCTTTCTGCAGAGATTTTACCTTACTTTCCAGGCTAGGGGGGGGCAGAGAGCAGGAAACTCTGTGAATGTCTGTGTGTTTGATACTCACTGCTAGGGTGCAGTGAGTAGTAACTTTTCTTGTGTAATCATCTTCAATACATTTCTGCTGAACTCTTTCAAGACTTGGACTGTGGAGCAGCATTGTTAATGGGCGCCTCCTTCCCCTTTCCCCAGAGGCTAACCGGAGACTGAAGAGGTGAGCTTTTAAGCGTAAAGTGCTTGGAATGTTGATGGAGAGAAATAGGCTGCTCTTTGCCAGCTTGAGACCTTGAGCCCTACCAGGCTGTGGCAGAAGAACCGAGAGTGTAATTTCCGGTTCACACACCCTTGGTCATTGTACCTTTGAATTTTACTGTTTTTGGAAGAAGCTATCTATACCTCTTGACAAACGTTTTCTTCCGAAACAGCTCATATCATCCCCCACATCACCCTTGAGTGAAGAGATAAACAACTGCATTTCTGACGCCTCCATTGCGCCTTCTTAAGATTTAACGATGAGATAAATAGACTGAGGGTCTATTATAAAACGGACCAGATAAAACGGTGGTGGTGGGGAGCGAGGCTATTTCCTCCGGAGGAAATCGACCCACGGTTGCACGGTCACACCTCCCTTTGAAGCTGCGGGTGCAGCCCGTCAGTGTGGGATCAGATGCAACTGCGGGTGAGTCTTTTTTGGGGGGGGTGTTAGCCGAATTGCTCTTTAGGAGAGACAATTGGAACAGTTTATTAATCGGGATACTGGTCTATGTCTACGAAGGATGGGCTGTGCCGAAGCGCTTCAATGAAGAGACGGAAACGGAAGTAAAATTCACTGCGCTTTACTGAGTAACATTCAAAGCAAACAATAAAATAACCACATACACACAAGAACTAAGAAACGTAGGTAGATTGGGTACAGCACGGTTGCTTTAGCGGGAGTTTTGTTGAGGGGCGATATTTACCTCAGGCGTATCCTCAGCTCCTAAATCTTCCAGCTGGAGGGGGGATGGAGGGGAGAAAAGGGTAGAAGCACGTGGAACCAGACCAGCCAGGAACACGTGTATTGACCTTAGCTGCAGACTAAGGCAAAGCGATTTAAGGGGTTGGTACAGAGAGCTGGACAAGAGAGGAAAAGCAGACGTAGAGGGGTCGTTGGTAAAAGGGAAGATGGCTGACTGCTCCGTGTTCACTGTTTTAAAGGCTCTTGCCAGGGGGAGAGGGGTGGGCCCAAGCGGATTACCAGGTGGCCCTACTCTAAAGGTCAGGGATTGGCTATTGGTTGATTTCCAATCTATTGATTAACTTGAGGGGAGGCACCTGGGCGGGGGCAGGATGTATGTGCTGGGGACCTCATGCTGTTGACTCATCTCTTGCCATGTGGACTGGAACCTCTATTGTTGTCTGGCGAGGGGAAACTCCAAGATAAACCTTTTAGCTGAAGACAAGATGTCTGGGCTAGGTAATGAGTTTCTGTGTTTGCGGTCAACCTTCATGTTTGCATATACATGATGAGCTTAACGACTCTGGGGCCCTGCTGGATCGATGTAGATTATCACTTGCAGCTGACATTGTCTCTGGGTGCCCTCGGGTTTAACTCTATGTTTCACAGTCTCTTTATTAGCCCTTTTGCATCAAGCTTTATTTCATATAAACATAGTCCATGAAATAGACCCAAAATGGACGTTTGGGCTAACATTTGCCATTTGTTTATGATGTGCTTCAACGAGGGATCGATGATTCGCATCTCCGCACTGAGGGGACCCTATGGAGTGTGCAATGACGCGCATTGTGCTGGCCCCAGTCAGCGTTATCTGTAGTTTAGTAAAACTGCTCTGTATCTTTAAGACTGGCTCATTAAGAGTAATTTCCTGAGCTCAGAGGCGCAAAGATAGGATTTTATTGTTCTTTTCCATTTTTTGGTCCATCAACCCTTACTGCAAGGAGAGGGGAAGCCCATCTCTTTTCTCACCACGGCGGTAGAACCAACCTAGATCACAAGATGTAACTTTCCACCCAGCTATCTGGTCGATTGTGAGTAAATGATCTTCTGAATCCATGCGCATACTGCGAAGGGGGTGGAAACAACGGCACGGAGTTGGGATGGCCTGATCAGACCATCCCAATGGCTTGAGAGCGCGCCTGAGCGATCAGATAGGGGAAAGTCCATCCGTGGCCCGTTGCAACCCATTTACTACCAGATCTTCCCCGGTGTCTTTTAACTCCACTTCTGTGGCGGAGCAGAACGAGTTGCCGACGGCCGTGTGGCGCTTCCCAGATGTTGTTGTCTGATCATGCCCTTTAAATCCACCCGGCATTTGCACCTATGTCTGGTCTAATTGTGCCTATGATCGCAGCCTGAGGTAGCTTATTTGTCACCTTCATTACATCTCCTCTAAAACCAATAATCATTAGATTGTACCTCATTCAGCTACATTGTCTTTGTTTGCTTTATACTCTATAGAGATTGCAGTTCAAATAATAATAATAGTAATAGTAATAGTAATCTTTATTGCATTAGCAAGAAAGCCATAGTAACTGTAAAGGTAAAGGTAAAGGTTCCCTTGCTCGAAAGCCAGTCGAATCCGACTCTAGGGTTGCGGTGCTCATCTCCGTTTCAAAGCCTAAGAGCCAGCGCTGTCCGAAGACGTTTCCGTGGTCATGTGGCCGGCATGACTAAACACCAAGGCGCACGGAACGCTGTTACCTTCCCACCAAAGTGGTCCCTATTTATCTCCTTGCAATTTCTTGCTTTCGAACTGCTAGGTTGGGAGGAGCTGGAACTAGAGACCCCACTGAAGTGGTACCTATTTATCTACTTGCAATTTCTTGCTTTCGAACTGCTAGGTTGGCAGGAGCTGGAACTAGAGATGGGAGCTCACTCCATCATGCGGCACCCGGGTCTTGAACTGCTGAACTGCTTGAATCTCCCGCCATGGCTCCCATTGGTTCCCCAGTGGAGGGACTAGGAGCCTAGTCCCCATTGTTCCCCCAGAGTCAAGCTCTGGGGTATTCGCTGGCCCCTGGTGGCGGTCAGCGGACACAACACTTCCGGAGCCACCCTGCCACTTCCGGTCAGTTTCACTCCCCTGGGATCAGCTATTAGGTTTAACAGCTGATGGGAAGGGAGTGAAACTGACCAGAAGCGGAAAAGCCGCTTCCCTTTCCTTCCCCAGCCTCCTGGCCTGCAGGGGCTGGGGAAGGAAAGGGAAGCTGCCCTGCCACTTCTGGTCAGTATCACTCCCATCCAATCAGCTGTTAAACCCAGCAGCTGATCCAGGGAACTGAAACTGACCAGAAGCTGCAGGGCAGGTTATCTGGAAGAGCTGGCGAGTCCGCAGAGGGTCAGGGGGAAGGAGTCTGTGCAAAGGGGGTGGGGTGGGGGGGGTCTAGCATCCTCCCTGGTTGGGGCAGGGCTCATCCCTGGTGGGGCTCTGCCCCCAAATGCCCCAACCTGGCTACGGGCCTGCTTTCCTGAGTCACTGCTCACCACATCAGATACGACTGCTTGATCTGTCTCCAAGGAATGATACAGATGTGGTTAGGTTTGCCAATTCAGGGCTGGGAAATTCCTGGGGATTTGGGGTGAGGCCTAGAGAGGGTGGGGTTTGGGACTGGGAAGCACCTCAGCAAGGGGGGGGATGTCATACAATCCACTCTCCAAAGCAGCAATTTCATCCAGGGAGGTTTAGCTCTGAAATCTGGATATGAGTTGTGATTCCAGGAGATCTCCAGGCCCTGCCTGGAGGCTGGCATCCCTAGGGACAGTAGCAGCCAGTGTTCCCTCTGAGCTGAGTCAGTGTGAGCTAGCTGACGGGATTTTTTGCCTCCGGCTCACACATTTTTGTCTTCACTGGGAAGGAGGGCTCCAGAGCAAACCGATTTATGCAGCAGCCAAATGGCTCGCTCACAACTTGAATGCCGGTGGCCCACAAAGTAGAATTTTTGGTCACAAAATCCCACAGCTTAGAGGGAGCATTGGTAACTAGCAGCCTTTTGTTTTAGGTGTGACATTTCGGAGGGAGGTGCTTGCCAAGGTTTTGACCTGAGTGCCGCTTAACTGCTTTCGGCTTAAATCTCTTCCCTCGGAAAAAGCTTACTTACCAAAACCAACCAAACAAACCCTGAGCTGCCGTCTCCATTTTAAAGATTTCATTTGGTTCCCTCTGGTGGTTTTTGGCCTCAGCTCGGCTCCCTCTCTGGACAGATTGGCCGGGTTAATTGAATGTGGCTTTCATTGACTTGAAATCCGATACCCAAATGAGGAGGGGGTGCACTTTGTCCTTTGGCAGAGAGATGAGAAGGAGAGGGATGAAGAGGAAGGGGGGGAGCGAGGGGAGGTCAAGGAACTTGCGATGCCTTTTCTCAGAAGCAGGAAGGGAAACTCAAGTGGCATTTTCTGCTCATTTTTCCAGGGGACTCTGACTGCTTGGGGTCGAAATATTCTGAGGGGGGAGGAAAGGCCGTGGCGCTGCTGAATTTGACCCCTCCCCTTTTGTTTTATTGCAACAGAAGCCGTCTAGCCAGAAGCGGCAGGGAACATTCAGTTCTGAGAGGAACTGTGTGGGCTGCATCATCCATAAAGCTGGAAGCGGTGGTAAAATGAAAGCCCTGGGACTGCTTGGGCCCGGCCCACGTTTGGAGGGTATCAGATCCAACAGGATATTCCTGGCTTTGAGTCGTCATTCTTGGCAAACCTCTATACCTCTCCAGAAGCCAGGCCTCCTGAAAAGAAGGGGGAAAGCGGGGAGGACCAAGGCCAGGAGAACTGAAGGATGGAGCTTTCCCTGTACTGCCTTTCTGAAAAGTATGCAAACGGAGAGTGATTTCAGCAAAGCGTACTTTATTCTATCCAGAACAAGACAACGTTGGCTGGCTTGCAGGCCGGCTTATTTCCCCCGAGAAACCGCCACCCAAAACACACCCCTACTTCCCTATAGGTTATTTACAGTGGCTGAGAGTCCCATAGGCTCTCGGCCGGGAACCTAGCTCCCTGATTGGAGTGGGCTAGGATCCGCATAGTCCATTGTCTCTTGGAGCGAAGCTCAACGTTTGTCTCTGGACTTGACTGGACTTGTCTGGACTGGATACATTACACCCCTCCCCCCTTGGTCCGCAATGCACCCACAGACAAAGTCCTTCAGGTGGGCTGGTAACTTCCTGGTGCGGGTAGAGCGGCGAGGTTCAGGGACTGCTGTGGCTTCTACCCCTGGAGCCCTCGGAGGCGAGCTGGCCGGGAGAGGTGCCGGGGGCGTCCCCGGTGCCTCCAGAAGAGGTGTCTCGGGTTCAACCA
>NW_015161521.1:107489-127166 GCF_001447785.1 Gekko japonicus
TAGTTCCGTGCATACATGGGATCTTCCGAGAAGAAACCCCTGGCTGCCTTGTGTGTCTCCGTGCCCGGTGCCTCTGTCGATGCCCGGTCGGGGTGCAGACGATCCAACCGGGTTGCCAGGCGGCCCAGAAGTAGCTCTGCCGGACTGCGCCCCGTAGTGGTGTGGGGCGTCGTCCGCTGGCCAAAAAAGGAAAGCCGCCAGTTTATAATCCCAGTGCGGGGAGTCCAAGTGGCGGAGAGCATCCTTTGTGGTTCTGACCATGCGCTTGGCCTGGCCATTGGTGGCAGGGTGGAATGGGGCAGCCTGGACGTGGCGGATCCCGTAGTAGATCGTGAATTCTTGGAACTCCGCTGACATGAATGCCGTCCCGTTGTCCGTGACCAGCGTGTCGAAGATTCCCTGGGCGCTGAAGATCCGCCACATCACCCGGATAGCTACCTTCAAGGAGGTGGCGGGCACAGGAACTACCTTCAGCCACTTGCTGAAGGAATCCACCAGGATAAAGAAGAGTTGCCCCTGAAACGGTCCTGCAAAATCCAAGTGTAACCTGAACCAGGGGCGATGGACTTGTCTGGACTTGTCTGGACTGGATACATTACACTTTCCTTTCTTTTGATCCCCCACTCCTCCTCATGCAGTTGCTGGTCAGTCACAAGTTCTGCCAGAGCTGTTCTCTCATGAGCAGTTCTCAAGAGAGCTCTCTCAGCCCCACCGACCCTCCCAGGGTGTCTGTTGTGGGGAACAGAATTTTTGCTCACAAGACTCCACAGCTTAGAAGGAGCACTGAATCGGAACCATATAGAAATTTTACAATATAGTGGTTCAGTGGACAGAATGTCACCTTTGATTTTTGTTTAAGTCCTTGTGCTTTTGGATTCACCGCGTCCTTTGTGTCAGCTTGTATGGCTTTATTGTACACATGATAAATCTATCTATGTCTAAATATTGTAAATATATATATATTATTGTAATTAATTAGAAAAATTACCATATAGTTAGCGCCTTAATTGCAGTGTCCTCCCCTCCTATTTTCTCCAGGGGAGCTGATGTCTTTGGTCTGGAAATTAGTCCTAACTTCAGGAGAACTTCAGACTCTGCCTGGAGGGTGGCAACCCACGGGGTCTTAGTCCAACTCAGGAACTGCACACATGGGAAATGAGAAGAAGCCACAGCTCACATCTGACTTTGCCATGGTGGGGGTGCCAGACCCAACCTGCATACAGGTGAGCAAAAGCTACGGATCAGCACGGATGAGACGGGCCATTGACCTGATCCAACATGACTTCTCTTATGTTCTAGCAAAAGGGAGAGACCTCCCAGCTGAAGCTAATCAGTAAATGTTAGGAAACAACTGGGGGAGGTGCTTATATGCAACAAAGTCTATTAAAGATACAAAATACAATACAAATACATATAATCACATCTCAATTACAAAATCCATAGGCTAATCATTCTAAAGAATCCACTGTACAATGAAGTCCAATGTGCAATTCAAGGTGCAATCAGTACAGGATGTAATAGATGTAATTAACGAAGATTCCGGACTACTTCTCTGTTTCGATAATACACTTCCTCAGAAGTAAGTATTTTCAGCTACAAAGTAAAATGCATAGTATTATTTCAATACATATATATAGACTGAACCAAATTGTATGTATGCAATATATATACATCATTCTATGAGTGTTGTCTCATTTCACATTCTTTTGCTTCTATCAATATTAGTAGAATTTTATTTCTGTTAAAAATAAATACATAAATTATTATTATTGGTGGATTGTTCCATTTTAATAATCAATCATTTTGTAAAATAAAGACCATCCCTCACCAAATGTTCACATAAAGAAATTACATTCACAGATGGGCTCTAGGTCAGAGCTGCTGCAAGCTTTCCATTGCTAGAATGCCTCTTTTTGTAGCAGGTACTCATTTGCATATTAAGTGACACACCCCTAATGTAGCCAATCCTCCAAGAGCTTACAGTAGCGCCTGTAAGAAGAGCTCTGTAAGCTCTTGGAGGATTGGCTACATTAGGGGGTGTGGCCTAATATGCAATGGAGTTCCTGCTACAAAAAGAGCCCTGAATCTCAACCAATTCTCTCAGTATAGTATTTTAAAGGGAAACACTCCTTGCTTATAAGAAGCATGAAAGATCCATATCACTACTTAAACCACGGGGATAAATTGTCTGCAACCGATATATCCAATAGGCTTCTCTTCTGTACAAACCTTTTTTAATATCTATTTTATTATATATACTTTGTTTCAAAACTTCCAGTACTACAAAAGAAAGACTATGTCCGTTTTCCAAAAAGTGGGGAACTAGTGGTCATTCCCTATGTTGTGAGCGAATTCGAGATCTGTGCTCTACGATTCGTGTTCTAATTGTTTTCATAGAGCACCCAACATAATATTTGGAACAGGGGCATTTTATTAGGTAGACTATTTTCTTAGTTGCACAGTTTGTAAATTGTTTTAGTTCAATATGCAGCCTTAAGTCAGGAAGTCTAACCTAGCCGTCTCCATAGCCTGCGAACAGACTGAGCATCTGCCGCAATAATGATGACCTCTTAGCATACGAGTAGGCTTAATATAGGAAGAGAAATCAGCTCTTCTTACAAAATCCCGGATGCTTCTAGTTTTCCTATAGCCTATGTGTGGTTTATTAGAGCATTCTGGTATATCATTAACAATATACCAATGTTTCATTACAATCTTTTTGATTTGCACAGCATATGGTGTATATTCCAAATATTTGTCCCGAGTCCACACAACACGGGGAATCTTTCAAAAGACTCGTCCGTGGTCTGCCGGCTGCTCTTAAAGAGGCCTCCCTGATAACATGTTCCGGATAACCGCGTCTCTCAAATTGAGTATACAATTTCCTTTCTTCCTGTTCATAATGCTCAAAGGAAGTACAGTTTCGTTTTATACGCAGATATTGACTAAATGGTAGATTTTGTTTTAAATGTCTCACGTGATAGGATTTAAAGTGGAGATACGAGTTCTTATCAGTGGGTTTGCAGTAAGGTTTAACCACCAGTCTGCCTGTAGATGTAATATACACTTCAGTATCTAAAAAATTAATTTTAAAAGGATCCAAATGCGAGGTAAACTGAATAGTAGGGTGGAGTTGGTTTAGCCACCAGGTGAATGCATCAGATTCTATCTGTCCTTCATAAACAAAAAACAGGTCATCCAAAAATCTCTTGAAGAAAAAAAATATTATTGAAATATGGGTTGTTATTTGGATTAGAAATCCATTGTAATTCAAAACTGGCCATAAATAAGTTAGCAATACTTGGGGCAAAAGAGCTGCCCATGGCAACTCCTCTAATTTGTAAATAAAAAACTTCCTGGAATCTAAAGAAACTTCATTCAAAATTCAAATGTGCAAAATCCATTAGAAAATATGTTGGTGGGTTGTTACTTAGTCTCCTCTCTAAAGCAGTAGAAATACATTCCCGGGATTCACTATGTGGAATATTTGTGTATAGTGAAGTTGCTTAATAGCATTGTTAGGTACCACCATGTTCTCTATTTTAACAATAAAATCTTTGGTATCCTATAGATATGAAGGGATTTCCTTTATAAACGGTTGGAGGAAGTGATCCAGATACTTAGAAAGCGGCTCCAAAATAGGATTCGATTCTGATATAATGGGTCGTCCTGGTTTATGTACCTTCAGTAACATATAAAACAGGGGAACCCTGGGTGTTTTATTCATCAAGAACTCTGCAGTAGATAAATTGATATCGTCCATAGCTAATCCTTCATTCACTACCGTTTGTACTATCTTCATAATTTGTAAGGTAGGATCAGAAGGCAATGGCTTGTCTGCGTGTCATGTAGGTGTGCATTTACTATAGAAATATAATCTTTTCTATCTAGGATAATGATGCCCCCACCCTTATCCTCTTCCTTAATAATAATGTTCTCATCATTAGCCAAATTCTGTAATATTTTAGACTCCTCCAAAGTAAGATTGTAACGCGTTTTACGTCTGGATCTTTCTAATGATTCTATATCTTTAAGTACCAATCTATCAAAAACAAAAATGGACAGTAATGTTAAATTAGGTATAAATTGAGACTTAGGTCTCAAATTATACCTAAATTGAGACTTAGGTCTCAATTTATACCTAAATTGAATTTGGGGCTTGACATGCAGGTGCGTGGCCCCCACCTCTCCCCAGCAGCATTTAAAGACTTCCTGGGGAGATGTGGGGGGAAGCCAGTTTGGTGTAGTGGTTAAGTGCGTGGACTCTAATCTGGGAGAACAAGGTTTGATTCCCCACTCACCACTTGCACCTTGCTGGATGACCTTTGGCAAGCCGTAGTTCTGATAAGAGCCGTCCTTGAAAAACAGCAGTTTCTGTCAAGAGCTCTCTCAGCCTCACCTACCTCACAGGACGTCTGTTGTGGGGAGGGTTAGGGTTTTATGTGGAGGCTACCATAAAATCGAATTATCAAAGGAAGCGAAAGTGGCATGGAGGTTGGAGGCTTCCGGTTAATGACGGCATGCTAGCAGACTCACCTCCCTTACCTTCCGGGGATGAAGCTACGCCCCAGCCAGAGGGGGTGCGCAGGTTCGTCACCCCCCCCCCAGGGACCCAGTGAAGGGACCCTGGCCATGGAACTTTTAAGAGGTTGCCTCTTCGATGGCAGAATGCCGGAGAATTGAGGTGCCTCTTCGTTCCGACGGTTCTCCGTGCTGAGAGACCAAATGAACTTAAGTGACGCCGACCAGGGCAAGCGCAGGAGATCGAGCATCAGAAATGAAGCCGAAAGCGAGGTTGGAAGACCAATTATGAATGTGAGTCAGTTTTAAAGTGTTTTGAAAGGAAAAAGATAGCTCCCCACCCCACTGAATGGGAAAAAGGCGAGCAGGGGAGGGATGCCTCCCATGCACATGAACTTTTGAGCGATCGAGGGGAGGAGCAGAAGAAAACACAAAGAAAACTGTCTAGAAGTACTTACCAAAGCGAGTCTAAGTGTTTGAGCGCACATTCAAAGACTTTTTAAAAAGTTTGCGAAAGTAAACAAATGATAAAGATGGCGAGAAAGAAGGACAAAGAAAAACTTTTGAAATCGAAAGGGATTGAGAGCCCGAAACCGGAAGTAACCAGTGAGTTGGCAAAGACTATAGCAGAATCCATGCGCCCCCTGCTGGAACAGCTGAATAACTTCAAGGAACAGATGTCAACAGTGACCCAATGTATCACCTCTCAGCAAACCCAGATAAATGAGATGCTGCAAATAATGAAGCAAAATTCTGAGAAGGTGAAAGTAGTGGACGCAACTACCCAAAAGGTGAAGAAAAAGCAAAAATTGGAAAGGAAGCAAATTTCTATGGAAGATCAGCTGCTGCAATTACAAATGGAAAAAGCTAACATGATTCTTCGCCTCCAGGGCATGCCGGAGAACAATGGAGAGAATCTTAAAGAAATGATGAGTGAAATGCTGGCCCCAGTGACAGAGATGAAGGCGGAATCGTTGCTAAGCAATATGGATGTGGTCTATAGGTCATATTCAGGCTATATAAAGAAAAATAATCTGCCTGGGGAAATTGTTGTAAGATTCTTAAAGAGACATGTGAGGGATGCAATCCTGAAAGCAGTTTCTGGAGTACTCCTGAAAGTGGGAGAGAATGTCATCAGAGTCTTAAAAGGCATTCCATTTGAAATAAGACAACGGAGGAAGAAGTACAAAGACCTGGTTCTTTTTCTTCAGACAAATTCAATTGGATACAGATGGCTAACTCCAGAAGTCATCACCTTCAAAATCAAGGATAAAAAAGAAAAGATTGACTCTGTTCTGAAAGCTAGGGAATTTCTAAGGGTTCAGCTGGGAGAGCCAGTGGAGGAAAAGAAAGGCGAGATGGATAGTAAGTCCAGTGGCGGGCTGGACTCAGGTTCTTCCAGAGAGGACTCTCTCTCAGAGCAAGGGGAAGCAGCCCCTAAAAGTCCTTATAAGCTGTGGAAGAGACGTGGAAAGGAGAAGTGAAGGCTGAAGAACTCTGAATTGTGCCTCTGAGAACTGGGAAATGGGATGAATGGGGGTACTTTAAGACAGTTAAAGTTTAAGACTTAAAGAAAAAAAAGTTATTATAACTATGTGACTTAGTTTATAATGGTGTAAACGAAGTGAAGACTTGATGTAGTTAAGCTGGTGGGAGATCTCTCTTGGGATTTTAGTCAGTAGTGGGTATCTTTCAAAAAAAAAAAAGGTTGGAGGCCACCATAAAACCTGATGATCAAAGGAAGCGAAAGCATCATGGAGTGTGGAGGCTACCATAAATCCAATGGTCAAAGGAAGTGAAAGTGGCATGGAGTGTGGAGGCTACCATAAATTCGATGATCAAAGGAAGTGAAAGCGGCATGGAGTGTGGAGGCTACCATAAATCCAATGATCAAAGGAAGTGAAAGTGGCATGGAGTGTGGAGGCTACCATAAATCCAATGATCAAAGGAAGTGAAAGCATCATGGTGTGTGGAGGGTACCATAAAACCCGATGATCAAAGGAAGTGAAAGCATTATGGAGTGTGGAGGCTACCATAAAACCCGATGATCAAAGGAAGCAAAAGTGTCATGCAATGCGGAGGGGAATTTCTGTTTCAATGTGGGTTTGCTAAAACAACGGAGGGAAAAGCCAATGCAGAATCAGCCTAAGAGAAGCAAAAGGGTGAGCTAACACCCATTGTTCACACCACAGAGCAGAGTGACCCCTGCAGCGCTGTCTTGGCGCACACCACAAGAGCCGCTCCGCTCGGCTTCCTCCGCTCGGCTTCCTCCCCTTCCCAGTCTGCTCCTGCCTGGGCATACTAATAATGCCGCTAACTCTAGCCATTCAGCAGGTCAGGTCATTTCTCAATGATGACAGTAATATGATTTGTGAGAACAGGCAGCTCGATCCACGCTCCGGAATGCTTGGCAAAGGCCACAACGAAGACAGAACGATTTCTCTCATGCACATGCAGAGTGTTCTGGAACTCTCTGCAGCTGGCCCCCTCCAAACACCTCTTCTTCTTTTGGGCTGTCCCTGAAAAAGCAGGAGGCAGAGACACCCAGCCATTCTGTTGTGTTATTGTTGGTATCGCCTCTGAAGAACGGGACCCTCTTGGAATCACAGAATCCCAGAGTCGGAAGGGGCCAGACAGGCCATCTAGCCCAACCCCCTCCCCAATGCATGGTCAGCCTGGAGCATCCCTGACAGTTCTTTGTCCAGCCGCTGCTTGAAGACTGCCAGCGAGGGGGGGCTCACCACCTCCTAAACCACCCATGCCTCAGAGTCTCAGAGTGACTTGCCATCTCCTTTCCCTTCCCCTCCCCACAACAGACACCCTGTGAGGTAGGTAGACCTGAGAGAGCTTTCTCAAGAACTGCTCTTGAGAGAACAGCTCTGACAGAACTATGGCTTTCCCAAGGTCATCCAGCAGCTGCAAGTGGGGAATCAAATCTGGTTCTCCCAGATTAAAGTCCACGCACTTAACCACCACACCAAACTGGCAGCTGATTCCACTGTTGCAGGAATTTTCCTGTAAAGAAGTTTTCCCTAATATCCAGGCGGTACCTTCCCGCTTTTAATTTAATCCCATGTTTGCAAGTCCAATAGGAACAGCCCCCTGCCCTCCTCTAAGGGACACAGCCCTTCGAAGACTTCAAGAGAGCAGTCATGCCCCCCCTCAACCTCCTCTGCTCCAGACTGAATGTTCCCAGGTCCCTCAGCCTCTCTTCCTAGGACGTCTCGATCTCCAGGCCCCCCGACCATCCTCGTCGCTCTCCTCTGCACCCGCTCCATTCTGCCCACATCCTTTTTGAAGTGAGGCCTCCAGAATGGCACACAGTACTCTGGGAAAAGGTGCGGCCTGACCAATGCAGCCCGCAGCAGGGCCTTGTCTTAATCCACCACACTCAGTCTGTAATGTGGTCTGCAAGCCCCCAGGGACAGAGGGTGTTTTGCTTTTCTTTTTTGCTGAAATCCTGATTCAGTGCAAAGGGAGTTTCTGAGAGCAGCAGCGCTGACAACAGCTGATCGTAAAGGCTTCCTTGCCTTCACATGTTGCCTTTCTTTCTTTACAGTCTGCTTTCGTCCTCACAGTTGGGACTCAAAACAGTTTAGGACATTATTTTTCTCTCCCCCATTTTCTTACGACAACCATGTGATGTAGGCCAGGCCGAGAGCTTTTGATGGAACCAAGATCAACCCAGCGAGCTTCCGTGGGAGAAGTGGAGACTCAAACCTGGGTTGCCTAGTCGGCCACTCTGTCAGCGTCATCACACACTGGCTCTCCCTTCCTCTTCAGATCCTGTATACATTTTGTAAGGTGGCCTGACCTGGATGTAGGCGTGCCGGACCCGCCCCCCCCAATTTGGTGGGTATTGCCCGATTTGGAGGGGCTGCTTCCCACCCTCCAGCCAGCTGGAGGACAGGGGGAAGACTCACCACCAAGAGCGACTAGAAGAAGAAGAGAAGAGATTGGATTTATACCCCTCCCTTCACTACCCGAACGTGTCTCAGAGCGGCTTACAAACTCCTTTCCCTTCCCCTCCCCACAACAGACACCCTGTGAGGTGGGTGGGGCTGAGAGAGCTCTGACAGAAACTGCTCTTTTTCAAGGACAGCTCTTGTCAGAACTACGGCCTGCCCAAGGTCATCCAGCCAGGTGCAAGTGGAGGAGTGGGGAATCAAACCCGGTTCTCCCAAATTAGAGTCCATGCACTTAACCACTAATCCAAACTGAAGCCAAATGAATGGCGAAAAGACATTTTCACAGATGTTAGCAAGGAGGCTGCCTAATTCCCAAAGGGATGCAGGCAATGGGGAGATGTATTTTTGTCCCTGTCTGCTCCTGAGTCTGTTAAAGTGTTGACAGCCAAGTATTTTTGACTCGTGCAACCAAACTCGAAACAGCTTTCCAGTTGCTTGTCTGCTTCATATGTTTACAAGGGTTACAAAGCAGTGTGCTCCCTTGCTACCGCAGTCCTTTGGCTTTGCAGGGCCTGAGCCAGGCTGTTCGTGAGACAACGGTTTTGGAGGTGGGGTCGCCAGCCTCCAGATGGGACCTGGAGATTTCCCAGAATTACAGCTGGTGTCCAGACTACAGAGCTCGGTTCCTCCGGAGGAGATGGAGGCTTTGGAGGGGGGACTCTACGACATTATATCCAGCTGATGTCCATTCCCGTCTTCAAACCCTACTTTCCCCATAGCTTCACTCCGAAATCTCCAGGAAGCTCGCAACCTGGAGTTGGCAAGCTGATTTCGAGGTTATTAATTCATAGGGTCGCCATAAGTTGGAAGCAACTTGCTGGCATGTAACACACACCTTGCTATTCCTTTGGCGTATTTATCTGTATCTCACTTTTCTCTAAAAAGGACACAAAGTGGCTTACAAGACAAATACACACTTGAACCAATGCACATCAAGTTGCACATCGAGCAGATTCATTGGCCGACTCAGTTAACGTCATGGGCTGTGAGCCACCGGGACGACCTTCCTGCGATATTTGAGAGAGGAAAGGGGGAAATGATCTTCAGCAAAGATGTCGCCCAGCTGGCAAAGATATTCCTCCTCTTATTCCTTCTTTCCTTCATGCTCTAGTTTGCTACTTCTTTGTCTAATCTAATCTCGTCAGATCTCACAAGCTAAGGACTCTTGCCTTGAAAACCTGACGGGTCGTCCTAAGCGTGGACTCTCAAATATGAGCCAGGGGCAAACCTGCTTATCTTCCCAGAGGAGGCTGCCAAAAGCATACCGGATTTGCTTCAAGGTGCTGGTTTTGACCTTTAAAGCGCTATATGGCTGGGGGCCTGCCTACCTGAGGGCCCACCTTTCCCCACACGTTCCCCAGAGAGCACTGAGGTCGGGGACTCACCTGACTGTCCCTGGCCCCAAGGATGCCAAACTGGCTATTACCAGATCCAGGGTTTTCTCAGTGGTGGCTCCACACTGGTGGAACGAGTTCCCGGAGGACATCAGGGCCCTGCAGGACCTCTTACAGTTCCGCAGGGCCTGTAAAACGGAGCTCTTCCACCAGGCCTTCGATTAGGGGCTGCCACTGAACGAGCTACTGAACATCTATTGCTGGCACTTTTTTTGGATAGTCATATGGGGTCAACTACAATGATCGCCATCTGCACTTTATTGTTTGTATGTAAATTGCACTTTATATTTTATTGTTGGTAAGACTAGGAATGAACACTAGGCATAGGAGAATTATTTGTTGTTAAAATATATTAATGTGGAGTTTGTAAATTTGTGTTATTATATGTTAATAGAAAACCAATAAAAACAATATTAAAAAAGAAACTGCCACCCAAAACACCCCCCACTTCCCAATAGGTTATTTACAGTGGCCGAGAGTCCCATAGGCTCTCAGCCAGGAACCTAGCCCCCTCATTGGAGCGAGCTAGGATCAGCATAGTCCATTGTCTCTTGGAGCGAAGCTCGACGTTAGTCTCTGGAGTTGTCTGGACTTGTCAGGACTGTTTGTCTCTGGACTTGTCTGGACTTGTCAGGACTCGATACATTACAATAACAAAAGCAACAACAGCAACAACAATAAACACCCTTAGGCCCAGTGGCATCAAAACTACTTCCCCACTCCTCTGCCCAGTCCCACTTCACATTGGAAGGGAGCCAACACTGCAGGGCTTTTTTTACAGAGAAGGGCTGCTGAATCGTCCACGGAAACTCTGGTATTAGTACAGCATGAATGAAATCCAAAAGAACACCAGCAAACTGCCGCCCTTTGAATCAAATCCCCACTGTCCCTTGACCTCTGGCTTCTGGCTGCAGCGAAATCTGCAATTGCAGAGAAGTGATGCCGTTCGTTTTTTGGGGGGAGGGTTGTACAACTTAGAAATGGACAAATAAGGTTGGAGTGCAACGTTTGCTAGAGGAGCTGCTCAAAGGGCATTTTGTAGGGGCATTTATTGGAAGATGATGGTAATTTCGAGGCAGCAGCGGTCTTTGTACATAGTTCTCACTATGCGATCCCATACAAAGGTTATCACAGTTGTTTAGAAAAATACTTTAACAGGACGACAAAAATTGATGGGCCCCAGTCAAAAACCTCATCAGTATTTCCAAGAAATTTGTGCATTCTGCTCCTGAAGAAGTGTTTTTTTCCTAAACGATTCCGGAGTCTTCGTAAACATTTACTGATCTACCCTGCCCTAATCTGTTCTTGCAGGAGCTATGTTTACTGTTCTCCTTTGTCTCAATTTGTAAACTGCAGGAACTCTAGCTCATTGCATCTATGAATGTTACAGCTTATGCTTTTTGCCTCCTGTATGTTGTTACGCACAGCATGTATTTGGTTTAATTATATATTGTTTGCATCCTTCTCTCCCCCCCCCCAGCTTTTTCTTTCTTCACTGGTTGCAGCGGCTGGGCAGTCTCCTTGCTCTTTGTTTTTGATATTGACTATGACGCAACCTCGTACTCCCACACACGTGATGGCAGATTAGCTGGCCATTTGGGATAGGGAAAGGGCTCTTTAGATTAGGCCTCTCTCTCTCTCCTTTCGACTGCAACCCGGATGTGAACCGGACCTCCTCGGATAAGTGGAAGTTTTCCTTTTTTGCAATATACTTCTTGGGAGACTTATTTACTGCGCTCAGTATCACGCTTCTGTGACCGGGCAAGACTCTGCTGTACTAACCAAATATCCCAATGTAGTTAGCCTCGTGCTGTTGGCATTGAAATGTGGGGAGTTCGGAAGTTCTTTGCAGCAGATCAATTGGCCTTGGAGTATATAACTCCTTTCCAAGACCAGGTATACAGTTGACACAGAGAGAGAGAGAGAGGCTGATTTTGCACTAGAGCTGTCTCGATGTTGCGCCGCCATTTGCCCCGATACTATTGGTCAATTTTACACCCGAAGCCGCAGGGCTGCATTTTGACTTGCGGCTTCGCCCGATTTCCCCCGCAGTTTCGTGAGCCTGTTTTTTGAGGATCATGAAACTGCGGAGGAAATTGGGCGAAGCCGTGGGTCAAATGCAGCCCCGCAGCTTTGGGTGTGAAATTGACCAATAGTATTGGGGCAAATGGCGGCGCAACTTCGAGGCAGCGCTAGTGCGAAATCAGCCAGAGAGAGAGAGAGCGCTAAAAATAGCATATAAGTTCTAGAGCAGGGTTGTTGAACTCATTTGTTATGAGGGCCAGATCTGACATAAATGAGACCTTGTTGAGCCGGGCCACGTGTGCCGTAAAATGTAATGCCAGGTAGCGGAGATATAAACTTTATAAAGGACACAAACACAAAGGGTTTTTTTTTAACTTAAAATAAAAACATGCTTAAAACATGAGCACTCTTGCAATATTTGGTTTATTTAACAGTGTCTGATAACTGACACCTCTTGCTCTGAATTATTGCATCAAAATGTCTGTGCTGTAGCAATCTCGAGTATGCTGTTCAGGTGCATATCTGTAAGCTGCAAACCTTCGATGACACAGCAGCACTGGAAGAAGAAGAATAAGACAGCCAGTTCCACTGCGAGCGTGATAGAAGCCCTCTGGGGGCCTCATCTGGGCCCCGGGCTGCATGTTTGACACCCCTTTTCTAGAGAGCTTCTCCCCCCAAACCTCGGCCCAGGCTCAGCCACAAAGCAGCACTGAACACACCGGCCAACACCTGGCGTTTGCCCACTGTCATTGGGGATCCCTGCAGCTGAA
The DNA here is from genome assembly GCF_001447785.1 of Gekko japonicus. NCBI lineage: Eukaryota > Metazoa > Chordata > Lepidosauria > Squamata > Gekkonidae > Gekko > Gekko japonicus. The sequence continues at coordinate 120,168 of NW_015161521.1, forward strand.
GGGGCATAGATAGATAGATAGATAGAGAGATAGATAGATGATAGATAGATAGATGGATGGATAGATAGATAGATAGATAGAGAGATAGATAGATGATAGATAGATAGATGGATGGATAGATAGATAGATAGATAGAGAGATAGATAGATGATAGATAGATAGATGGATGGATAGATAGATAGATAGATAGAGAGATAGATAGATGATAGATAGATAGATGGATGGATAGATAGATAGATAGATAGAGAGATAGATAGATGATAGATAGATAGATGGATGGATAGATAGATAGATAGATAGAGAGATAGATAGATGATAGATAGATAGATGGATGGATAGATAGATAGATAGATAGAGAGATAGATAGATGATAGATAGATAGATGGATGGATAGATAGATAGATAGATAGAGAGATAGATAGATGATAGATAGATAGATGGATGGATAGATAGATAGATAGATAGAGAGATAGATAGATGATAGATAGATAGATGGATGGATAGATAGATAGATAGATAGAGAGATAGATAGATGATAGATAGATAGATGGATGGATAGATAGATAGATAGATAGAGAGATAGATAGATGATAGATAGATAGATGGATGGATAGATAGATAGATAGATAGAGAGATAGATAGATGATAGATAGATAGATGGATGGATAGATAGATAGATAGATAGAGAGATAGATAGATGATAGATAGATAGATGGATGGATAGATAGATAGATAGATAGAGAGATAGATAGATGATAGATAGATAGATGGATGGATAGATAGATAGATAGATAGAGAGATAGATAGATGATAGATAGATGGATGATAATACAAATAGGCAAAAATCCTTCTGTGGGGCAATGAAAAGGTCTGGAGAGGATTACATGGAAGGGAGTGTTTCCAGTAGGCTTGGAGACCTCCTGCTATTCCAGCTGAACTCCAGGCAATAGAGATCAGTCCCCCTGGAGAAAATGGCTGTTTTGGAGGGTGGACTCTATGGCATTGGACCCTGCTGAGGCCCCTCCCCTCCCCAAACCCATATCTCCAAGCATTTCCCCACCCAGAGCTGGCAGCCCTAGTTTTCCAATATGGCATCTATGACACAGCTGCCTTGAATGAGCAGCAAAGAGTAGAAGCCCAGAGAGGGCCAGTGAAAAAAAGGATCCAGAAGTTTCAGGGACCTTGCTGCAGTCCACTGTCCTAGTAATGGTTCCACAGCCTCCCAAAGTTCCTGTGTTACCTTGTAACAGGGTTTCCAGCCTCAAGGTGGGGGCCTGGAGCTCTCCCGGAATTACAGTTGGGGTTCCCAGCACTGCCTCAGCAAATGCCAGGAGACTTGCAAGGGCGGAGTTTGGGGGAAAGGTGATCTCACTTCCAGATGACACTCTAGGCTGCCTCCCCTAGACTCTATGGTCTTTATCCCAGAGAACAGGGGAAATCCCTACATCATCACTATGTGGGGTGTTGTTTTCCCCCCACTCAGGGGCAAGAAATTGGTGCTGGAAATCAGGCTGCTCCCTGCCCCGGGAAGGTAAACGAGAGGCCTAATTACAAATGGTCTCCAGGCTACAGAGGTCAGTTCCCCATGAGAAAATGGCAGCTTCAGAGGGTGGGCTGTATGACATCACATCCCCTCTGAGCGCCTTTCGACAATTCTGCCTTATCCAGACACTGTCTCAGATCTCCAGGAATTTCCCAAACTGGAAGCTGGCTATCCTACCTTGTTCTCTACGAGTTTATTTAGACCAGTCCAAACGGAGGACAAAAGAGAGAGGAAAGGAAGCCTGCCCCTCCTTTACAGTCTGCTGCGGTGCGCATTCTTACTTGAGGGGAGGAAGCACCTGTGACTTTGCCCTTCTCTGGGAGTGCAAAACCAGTGATGGATAGCCGGAAGGAGGAGACGGTTCCTTCCGAGGGCCCAGATGGCAGGTTCTAGAGAAGAATCCACAGAAGCAAAGACAGCGCGTCATCGTTCAGGGCGGTGCCGGAGAGTCCTCTTTACAAGAGTAACTTCAGGAGCAGGAGGCCGGAGGGTGCCAGGAGGAAGGATCCAGATGACAGCGGGGCTTTGCTACATTGGATGTTTTTAACAACAATCCTGGATTGCCCAGACCACCCAGAGGCCCCGCCTTTTAATGAGCCACAGGTGAACCATGTAGAGCAGCCCTTTGTGGTGGTGAGCGTGGTCCCACTTTCTGAACGTGAAAAACAAAAACCAATAGGTGAGAGGGGTTTTCCATTCCCATCATCATCATCATCACCATCACCATCATCATCAACAACAACAACAATTATAATAGAATTTCTGAATCGTCCAATCCCATCACAATCAGCAAATCAATCTATATACCCAATAGCCAAGCTGCCCCCTCCGTGCGGATAACTAAATCCGCACTTGGGGGGCAGGGAGATTTTCCTGCACATTTGGGGCAGTGCCCAGGTGTGCAGAAAAATCTAAAAAGTTTTAAAAACTGTACGGGGGATATTTAATTCCCCCCAAAAGTAAGAGCGTTCCCTGCACATGTGCAGAGAATGCTCTGGGAACTCTGCGGCGGGCCCGGTGGCTGGAAGGCACCCAGGCCTCACTGCTGGTGCCCACGGGGGGGGATCAGCAGGGGGGAAATCGGTGGGCCCGGAGGCTGTGAGGCACTCAGGCCTTGACGCTGGTGCCCACGGGGGGAACACTGCCAGTGCCTGTGGGGGGGGGAGGTAAAATTGGCGGTGGAGGGGAAATTGGCGGGCTCGGCAGCTGGGAGGCACTCAGGCCTTGCTGCTGGTGCCCACGGGTGGGGGAAATCAGGAGGGAATCAGTGGGCCCGGTGGCTGGGAGGCACTGGCCTCCCACAGGGGGGGAATCAGCAGGGTGGGGGGGAGAAGGCTTACCTGCGGAGCTGCTCCTGCAGACCAGGAGCCTTTGGGAATACTCCCCCCCCCCGCGCACGCGAGTATCGTGGGTCCCGCTTCTTGTCATTCCTAATTTGTTCATTTCCAGAGGGCCAAAGCTGACAAGATGGAAGAAAAGAGGAGGGTGCCAGCTATGACGGAAAACCATCACTGTCCTCAACCGAAAGCCTGTCAGAACATCTCTGCCTCACAGGCCTGGCAGAATTGCATTAAGTCTCTCGGGCCCTGATGGCCCCAGCTCTGGTCAAGGATAGCCAATATTGGAGGGCGGCAGCGGCGGCTGGACGATGCGGTGAATTGATGGGCGGCGAGCCGGTAGAGAGAACATGGCGACGGATCAGCGGCAGATGGCAGGCGAATCGGGAGGCGATTGGAGGCGGTGTGGAGGTGTGGCGACGTAAGCACCATCGGAGGCTCCGGGACAGAGACCAGTTGCGACCTCATCATGCAGCCGCGCGCCATAAAGGACCATCCCACGAAGCTGAGCCGAAGAGATGGGGGGGGAAAGACCTCCGCCGAAGGACACTACCGCCTGGTCCTAGCAAGACCCCGCCACAGAAAGACCTACGCTGCACAGGTGCCTGGTTTGGTGTAGTGGATAAGTGCGCAGACTCTAATCTGGGAGAACCGGGTTTGATTCCCCACTCCTCCACTTGCACCTGCTGATGTGACCTTGGGTCAGTCACAAGCTCTGGCACAGCTGTCCTTGAAAAAGAGCAGTTTGTGTCAGAGTTCTCTCAGCCCCACCCACCTCACAGGGTGTCTGTTGTGGGGAGGGGAAGGGAAAGGAGTTTGTAAGCCGCTCTGAGACTCCAAGTGAAGGGCGGGGTATAAATCCAATCTCTTCTTCTTCTTCTTCTTCTTCCATCTCCCCTGATATGTATGTGGCCCTAGTTAGGCAATTAAATGTATATGTGTAAACCGCTCCGAGCCTCCGGGAAGGAGCGGTATAGAAATGTAATGTAATAATAATAATAAATAAATAATAATAACTTTGGGGCCCGGGATCACCAGCAGATTGCTCTCAGCAGACTGTAACGCTCTGCCGGGGACATACCAGAGGAGACGGTCCCAAGAATACGCAAGCCCCAGACTGCTCAAGACCTTAGTAGCTTTCCTCCCTTATTTCACCCATCCACCCCCCATAAACCCTACCTTTCTGTCGGCATGGTCAAGTCGGATCACAAAACCAAAAGCCTGCAAACCCTTTAAAACTAAACCGAAAGCGAGCCTACATTCCCATCACCTGACAGGTTCTGACCCATGGCCTGGTTCAGTATAAAGCCACTTCCTAGACGCAGGTCGCTTGAGCTGTCCGGCTGCAGCCTGTTCCCTGTCCTGATTCACAATCCCCTGAGAACTCACCTGCTGTGCGCTCAGTGACCCAACTGATGCAGGCGTCTTGTTTAGGGAGACACACCTGTCTCTCCCCAGAACAGGTGGTGGTGCTCGCTGTACAAGTCTCGCACTCCAACGAGGTTCCTGCGGAGGGAAGACAGAGGCTCTCACAAAGGGTAAGATGGAAAGGTTTCTAGATCTATCTGCTGGGCAAAGACCCAAACCCAACATCGCTTGAACGATGTTCCGCTAAAAACCCCTTGGCTCTATTTTCGCCACTAGGACCTTGCGGGTAGAGGTAGACTTTTATGTATTCTGTGCCAAAGATAAATTATTTATTTGTTTGTTTGTTTTATGTATTCCCTGCGGAGGGAAGACAGAGGTTCTCACAAAGGGTAAGATGGAAAGATTTCTAGATCTATCTGCTGGGCAAAGACCCAAACCCAACATCGCTTGAGTGATGTTCTGCTAAAAACCCCTTGGCTCTATTTTCGCCACTAGGACCTTGCGGGTAGAAGTAGACTTTTATGTATTCTGTGCCAAAAATAAATAATTTATTTGTTTTTGTTTTTTATTGAACTTATATCCCGCCCTCCCCACATAGCAGGCTCAGGGCGGGTTACATCAGATTTGATAAAAATACAATATACAAAAAAATCAGTGCAATTAAAACAACCATAAAATACATGCCTAGCCTTTATTTGTTTGTTTGTTTGTTTTATTGAACTTATATCCCGCCCTCCCCACATAGCAGGCTCAGGGCGGGTTACATCAGATTTGATTAAAAAATACAAAATACAAAAATCAATACAATTAAAACAACCATAAAATACATGCCTAGCCTTTATTCAATGCAGTTGTCCTTAAAATTAAGGCCTCACAGATGTCATCTCTAGTGTGCAGTTCTGACCCGCTGAGGGGAGGCCCAGTAGGGATGTCTGTTGCCCTAGTTAAAAGCCTGGTGGAAGAGCTCTGTCTTTCAAGCCCTGCAGAACTGTAAACGGTCCTGCAGGGCCCTGATCTCGTATGGGAGCTTGTTCCACCAGGTAGGGGGCCAGGGCTGAGAAGGCCCTGGCCCTAGTCACGGTGAGACAGACATCCCTGGGGCCAGGGATCACAAGAAGATGTGGATTAGCAGATCGTAAAGCCTTTCAGGGCTCATAGAGGGAGAGGCGGTCTCAGAGATATGCAGGCCCCTGGCCATATACGGCTTTAAAGGTAAGCGCCAACACCTTGAAGCAGATCCGGTACTCAATAGGCAGCCAGTGCAGTTCGTGGAGCGCCGGGCAGATGTGGGCCCGTACAGGCAGTGACATCAGTACCCGTGCCGCTGCGTTCTGCACCAGCTGCAGTTTCCGGAGCAGAGTCAAGGGCAGCCCCACATAGAGAGAATTACAATAATCTAATCTGGAAGTGACCATTGCATGGGCCACTGTAGCCAGATCCTGGGGAGTGAGATATGGGGCCAACTGCCTGATCTGTCTCAGGTGAAAAAAAGGCAGACCTGGCAGTGGTGGCGACCTGGGCCTCCATAGTTAGTGAGGCGCCCAGGAACACCCCAAGGCTCTTTACCTTTGGTGCCGGCACCAAAAGGTCTCCACCAAAGGTTGGGAGCCTGATCCCTGATCCCGATCCCCTGTGACCCAGGTACAGGACCTCTGTCTTCAATGGATTCAGTTTCCGTCTGCTCTGCTGTAACCAACCAGCCATGGCCCTGTTCAGATTTTCTGGGGCTGAGTGCGGGTGGCCATCCATTAGCAGATAGACCAGGGTGTCATCCGCGTATTAGTGACAACCCACCCCATACTTCCGAATAATCTGGGCGAGGGGGCGCATGTAGATATTAAACAATATTGGGGAGAGAATCGACCCCTGTGGCACACCACATTGTACCAGGTGTTGCTGAGATAATCCCCCCCCCCAAGTGCCACTCTCTGTCCCTGAACTTGGAGAAAGGAGGTCAGCCACTGCAAGGCAAGCCCCCTTCCCCACATCGACAGTGGGTCAATAGATCATAGTCAACCATATTGAATGCTGCCAACAGATCAAGAAGTATCAGCAGCGCCGATCCACCTCAATCCAGGTGACTCCATGGGTCATCCACTAAGGCAATCAACACCGTCTCCATCCCGTGGGCAGGGTGAAAACCAGACTTCCTATGACAGGCATATATCATGCAAGTTGTTCAAAGAAACGCCGCTTCTCTTCTTCAGCACAGTTCATTCTACATTTCCTTATTTTCTTTTTCTTTTTAAAAAAAATTGTCCCTAGGGACAGAATTTTATTAAGTTTTTTAACACAGTACAATACAAACTAGACAAACAAAAAGTAAAACAAACATACATACATAACATTAATGGGGGTAGTAGATTATCATAATTAGTGCATTAGGTAAAGGAAAAGGTTCCCTTGCTCGAAAGCCAGCCGAATCCGACTCTAGGGCTGCGGTGCTCATCACCGTTTCAAAGCCAAAGAGCCAGCACTGTCCGAAGACGTCTCCGTGGTCATGTGGCCGGCACGACTAAACACCAAGGCGCACGAAACGCTGTTACCTTGCCACCGAAGTGGTACTTATTTATCTACTTGCAATTTCTTGCTTTCGAACTGCTAGGTTGGCAGGAATTAGTGCATTACTTATGCCTAAATATAAACAATATTTTCTAGTTTTGTATAATGTGAGTATATATCATTACAGTTCCATCTTGATGGGTTATAAATATACTTTGTCTTCAATGTTCCCTCCAAGCTGCGGAGTCT
>NW_015161522.1:0-4200 GCF_001447785.1 Gekko japonicus
TCTACGAAATGACCCCTGGATCCAAGGAACAGAAGATCTTTCAGCTTCCTTATTGTCTTAAAATCTTAAAACTGTGTAATTCCTCAGTAGTCATTACTTTTGCATTCTTGAGAGTCATCTGTAATCCTGCTTTGGCACTTTCTCCTTTAACCTTCATCAATAGTCATTCCAGGTCTACCCTGTTTTCTGCCAGTAATGTCTTCTGCATATCTCAAATTATTAATATTCCTTCCACCAATTTTCACTCCACTTTCATCTGCATCTAATCCCGTTTTCCTTATGATATGTTCTGCATATAGACTGAACAAATAGGGAAATAATATACGTCTTTGTCTGCCACCTTTGCCAATTGGAAATCTTTCTGTTTCCCCATATTCTTTCCTAAAGTAGCATCTTGTCCAGAGTCAGGCCTGTAGCCAGGATTTTTTAAATTGGGGGGGCCTAAGGGAGTGCCTGTGCTGGATGGGAAGTCGGGGAACCTTGGTGGTAAGTCAGGGGTCCGGGACCTGAGATGCACCACTATAGCTCAGGAGCCAGCAAGTCAGGGGGCCTAGCCCCGAGATGCCCCTCCCCACGGTAGCTACGGGCCTGTCCAGAGTACTGGTCGCACATCAAAATTATCAGATGTTGTGGCTTACTTGTTTCTTTTAAGACCGTCCATAGCATTTCACAATCCACACAGTCAAAAGCTTTGCTGTAATCTATACAAAACAAACTGGTGATCCCAGGACCACGAGGTTTTCCAGGGCAGAGATAAGCTGAAGAGGTTTGCCATTACTTTCTTTTGCATAACACCCCAGTCTCCATGGGGGGTCTCCCATCCAAGTACTAACTATGGCTGGCCCTGCTTAGCTTCCAAGCTCTGACAAGATCAGGCTAGTCTGGCTACTAGGTAACCCTGGTAAGCCACATATATGTTAATGGCCCCGGTCACACGGGCGGGAAAATGCGGGGGGGGGGAGCGTGGCTGCGCAATCAGTAACCCCTTCCAGGGCTGCAGAGGAATGCAAACTGTGTCTTCCATCCGGTCCCCTCCAGGAGGAGCTTCAGTCAGGCCGCCCTCCCACCACGCCCCCCCTGCACCTCCCCCTCTGCCGCCCGGTGAAGAGAGTTCCTCTCGAGCAGGCCGAGCCAGGAGTGGCGGGGATACGGAAAAGAGGAGGGGGCTGTGTTGGTTGGTTTTAAACGAAGTGTGCGCATGCGCCGTTGGGTGCTTGTGCGCATCCCGTGGAGACTTGGGGGAAAAAACCTTTTAGCGACGGGACATGGGCGGGCGCAGGATGCCACGACCTACCACCAGAAACGCGATCAGGCGCCCACCCTTGCCCCGCGGTTTCCGGAAACTAGTACCTCGGAGGTACTAGTTTTTTACCCCGCGTCTTTGGCGGGAAGCCTCGGGTTTGCCACGGGAGCTCTATGCTTCCCAGATGTGGCGCTGTGTGACCGCAGCCAATGACTACCTTAGTCTTGAGCATACTTTTTCACCATTAATAAATACCATCAAAACCACCCTGACCTGGATATCCAGGTGAGTCCAATTTCATCAGATCTCGGAAGCTGAGCGGGGCCGAACCTGGCAAGTACTTGGAAGGGAGACCTCCTTGGAATACCAGCAGTTGGGAGGCAGGGGCAGGCTTTATTCAGCCACCTCGCTGAATATCCTCCAGGCCCCCAGTACAGGTCAGTCACCAGAAGTCACCATGACTTCCTGATTTATTATTTATTTATGTATTTATTAAATTTCTACCCCGCCCTCCCGCCAAGGCAGCTCAGGGCGGCTTACAAGCAATATAAAACCAACATTTGGTTTTAAATTGCACACACACTCATGCACGTGCACACATGCACCTATTAAAAACCACCAAAAAATAAAGAGCACCAAAGCCCAAATTATTTCTTTAACAAAGGGGCTGATTGTGCATATTTCTGTGCAGGGGCAGGAAAATTAGACATTGATGTAGTCCCGCCACCAATATGATATGTGAACAACTCCTTTAGGAGTTTCTTCGTAGGTCTTTTATTGACTCCATAATTCCAAGCCACAAAAAGATGTATTTATATTGACTTTAAGTCTTACTTTTTGCAGATCCATTCAGTCCAAAGATTTCACTGGTGTTTCCAGAAAAATAAGGGTTTTTTGGGGGGAGGGGGTTAAATATATATTAATGGTATGAACGAAACTATCAACCCAAATCAGTGAAGGAAAATGCATCTTCTGAACTTGCTTCTTGAAGGGGAATAACTGCCTCATTAGTCTTAAAACATCAGCACAACAACACGATTCACAGATAGAATAATAAATGACTTAACAGGCCATACACAATAGCAGATGCTAGAAAACACCCATTCATTAGTCAACCTGCAAATACATTTCCACCATGAGACACATTTTAGGTTCTTTTCCCGTTCCCCTCTCCCTCCCTTGCTCTTCTGTGGGTTTGTCCCTCAGTGTTTAAAGGTTGGCAGCTACATTGACCAAGTTCATCCCCTGGGGCCTTACCACAAAATTGTTAACCTCCAGGGTCATGACCTTGTGGTAAGAACCACATACACAATTGGTCCTACTTGTTGTAGGTTACCAGGACTATTTTTGGGCAGGAACGCACAGGGACAGAGTTCCGGCTGGCTCCTGAGTTGGCCACACCCAGCAGGAACTCTTTAGCATAATAGGCCACACCCGGCAGCAGAAATTCATTAGGATTGGCTACATTAGGGGTGTGTGGCCTAACATGCAAAGGAGTTCCTGCTCCAAAAAAAGGCCTGGGTTTTGACAACAGACAAGGTAAACAGAATAAGAAGGGAAAGGTGGATGTGGCTGGATGACCACACTTTTCTGGTAACATGGGGGTGTGGCCTAATGTGCTAATGAGCTGTGCTGTCAGGGGTGTGGCCTAATATGCTAATACATTTCTGCTGTTGGGTGTGGCCAATTATGCTAATGAGTTCCTGCTGGGCTTTTTCTACAAAAAAAGCCCTGTAGGTTACTATGGTCAAACAGTGGAATGAGTCTACGATTTATTTATTTTTTATTTAATGCATCTGTACCTCGCCTTTCTCCCCAGTGGGGACTGAAAGCGGCTTACATCGTTCTCCTCTCATTCCTTTTATCCTCACAAAAACCCTGTGAGGTTGGTTAGACTGAGAGTGTGTGACTGGCCCAAGGTCGCCCAACCAGCTTCCATGGTAGGAGTGAGGATTTGATTCTGGGTCTTCCAGACACTAGTCCAAAATTCATCTAAACCAGACAGATGATTGGAAGCACTGAACTGAGGCCCAGGGCTGCCGAGAGCCACCATGGACCCCTGGACAAAGATTTCATCTGCCTTCCCATATTGTGGCTGTTGTTGTTAAAAATAGCATAATAGTAATAATAGTAATAATAATAGTAATAGTAGTAGTAGTAGTAGTAGTAGTAGTAGTAGTAGTAGTAGTAGTAGTAGTAGTAGTAGTAGTAGTAGTAGTAGTAGTAGTAGTAGTAGTAGTAGTAGTAGTAGTAGTAGTAGTAGTAGTAGTAGTAGTAGTAGTAGTAGTAGTAGTAGTAGTAGTAGTAGTAGTAGTAGTAGTAGTAGTAGTAGTAGTAATATTTACTAGGCCACCCTTCCCTACAAGTAGAGTTCAGGGCGGCTTACAACAGAATAGAATACGATAAATAATTTAAATTAAAACCAACATTAAAGGAAACAATATGCAGTCCAAGATGGTGGGGAAAATTCTAAACCAAATATTGTAATAAAGCAAATCACTTGGCTGCTGTTAAAGAGATTCACATGTCCAGATCAGAGTATCTTGGCCCAGGTTGTCTCCAGGCCCCCCCCCCCTCCCCCATTTTTTTCAGTGGAAGTTAAGCTTGAGTAGTGCTTAAGTTGTCAGACTAGGACCTGGCAAAGCCAAGTTTGAACCCTTACTCTTCCATGGAAGCTTGCTGGGTGATAGGGTTGCCAGCCTCCAGGGGGAGCCTGGGGATCTCCCACTTTTACATCTGATCTCCAGCTGACAGAGATCCGCTCCCCTGGAGAAAATGGCGGCCTTGAAGGGTGGACTCTATGGCCTTGTACCATGCTGAGGCCCCTCCCCTCCCCAAACCCCGCCCTCTCCCGGATCCACCCCCAAAGTCTCCAGGTATTTCTCAACACAGACCTGGCAGCCCTACTGGGCCAGGCACACCCTCTCAGCCTAACCTACTTCACAGGCCAAAGTCTG
>NW_015161522.1:4445-8607 GCF_001447785.1 Gekko japonicus
ATGACACCGTCTAACCATCTCATCCTTTGCCGTCCCCGTCTTCTTTGACCTCCAATCTTTCCCAGCATCAGGGTCTTCTCAAAGGATTCAAAGGATCACTGTAAGGATAAAACAGAAGATAAGAGAATGATGTAAACTGCTTTGGGTCTCCCTGTGGGAGAAAGGCCAGGGGTATAAATAAAGAAAATAAATAAGTTCTGTTACACGTTTGTTACCATTGAGGCAGATTAACATTTATTTTCATGCAAACTAAGGGCGGAGAGGGGAAGCATCCTTTTACTACTCTGATAGATCATGGAGAAATATTAATTCTCCCCTACTGTTCATAATATTAACAAAGGTTTGCTCCTATACTACTATTAAATATGTTCGAAGTTGCCAACCAGGATGGGTGAGGAGCAGTTGATACTCAAAAATAAGGGATTGATAGAGCTGAATCACAACGAGGTCCACATTGAAATAGGCAATCTCTCTATATTATAAAGCCGATTTGGGGTGGTTTCTGTCCTAGGGGGTGGCGAGAGTCCATTCACGCCAAAATTAGTTGGCCGCCTCAACTGTCACTCGCAGGAGGGTCCCTGGCCACTGGCTGGGTGGGCTACGTCCCGCCCACAGAGGCAGCAGGCGCCAGAACTCAACTCACAAGGCAACTTCACCTCAGGCACACAGGACAGATACTCCGATGACTCTGGCGCCTTCACCACTGGAGAGAAGATGTCGTTTGGCTCACCTCAGGACAGAGGACAATGTTTTCTTGCTGCACCTCTTTTCCAGCAGCTCCCCTTAGTGCCTCAGTTCTGAGCCCTTCTGAGGGTTCAGTTCTGTGCACCTCTTCATTTCCCCTCTCCACTGTGCGGCGGCCCACGGTGTGGGGCGCTCACTCCCCTGGCACACTGTCACGCAGGCAGGTCCCGGATACAGTGAGCATCTTCGGGGCCTCCAGGAAGGGCTGGTGGAGTGTGGCCTCTCAGCAGCCACCGTGAGTGCCTCAGTTCTGAGCCATTCCTGAGGGTTCTGTTCCATGCCCCTTTTCATTTCCCCTCTCCACTGCGTGGCGGCCCACGGTGTGGGGCGCTCACTCCCCTGGCACACTGTCAGGCGGGCAGGTCCCGGACACGGCGAACGTCTTTGGGGCCTCTGGGAAGGTCAGGTGGAGTGTGGCCCATCTCCCCACCACCACCTCACTTCAGACGCCTCTGAGAGCGACAGGTGGAGTGCAGCCTCAGAGGCAGCAGCAGGGCCCTGCCCCACACAGACCCATTTTCACTGCCCCCCGCCTCACTTCAGAGGCCTCTTGGGGAATGGGTAGAGGGCAGCGACTTTGCTGTGCTAGCCACTGCAAGCCCCTTTACAGCACCCCCCCTGGCTACAGAGGCCTCGGGCGGGGCCCCCCATGTCTGGCTGTAGAGGGCTCGGGGGAGCAAGGGGGAGGGTGGCAGCAGTGCGCTAGCCAATGCAGCCCCATTTACAATGCCCCCCGGCATCAGACGCCTCAGCGGGAACCGGTGGAGGGTGGCAGCAGTGCGCCAGCCATCGCAGGCCCGTTTACAAAGCCGCCCTGGCTTCAGAGGCCTCGGGGGGAGTGGGGGGGGCTGTGGTGGTGGTGTGCTAGCTGCCCCAGTCCCATTTACAGTGCCCCCCCTCATGACTACAGAGGCCTCAGGAGGAATGGGTGGAGGGAGGCACATGAGCCAGAAAGGGGCCGGGAGACCCTTTTCAGCCCTCCTCCTGCCCTCCCACCGAGGCAGGTGAGTGGGAGATGCTACCCAGAGACCCCCCGCCCCCTCCTGGCCCGCCAACCAATGCAAGTGAGCCAAGAAGGGGCCGGGGAGCCCTTTGAGGCCCTCCCGTGGCTTCTCCTGCCTTCCCGCCACGGTGGCTGTGCGGGAGGCACCGCCCAGAGCCCCCCGCCCCCTCCTGGCCTTCACCTGGGAATGATTGCTAGCGCCCGTTGCATTCCTGTCTGCAATGGGCCTTTTCTCCTAGTACCATAACTAAATGGAACAAGCTGAATTTGTCTTAGATTGATAGGTACAACCTCATAAAATCATTCCTCCTGCCAAAATATATCTTTCTGTTCAGAACACTTCCCATAGAGATCCCTACGGCCTTACCGCAAAATTGGCAGACAGTCATAAATAACTTCTTATGGGCTGGGGAAAAAGCTAGAATAGGGCTGCACATCCTACGGAGACCCAAGAACAGGGGCGGGTTTGAGTTTCCAGATATATCAACTTATCGGAAAGCTACACTACTGGCCAACAGAGTAAAACTTCAACATTTAACCTCCCCACCAGACTGGATACAAATATGTTCAGATATCCGTCACCTGATAGCAATAAATAATCTAATCTGGGATGAAAAATTGAACCTGTCTACGGGTACAAGAAACAATAATACATTTCTAAACCCCATACTTAGCTTTTGGAGACTACGTCGTAAGAGGCTGCTACCTAGCACCTCTAGATACCTACCTTTCTGGTTTAGAGAGGCAGTAGAGTTCTCGTATCTCGAACGCTGGAAAAAAGCCAAAATGACCCGATTCAGTGACATCATGTCAAAGAATGGAGTATTACCAAAAGCAGCCTTAGAACACAAGCTAGGGCTACCAATACTTTGGTTCCTGTACTGGCAGATTCCTCTAGATACCTACCAATCCTGGTTTAGAGAGGCAGTAGAGTTCTCGTATCTCGAACGCTGGAAAAAAGCCAAAATGACCCGATTCAGTGACATCGTGTCAAAGAAAGTATTACCAAAAGCAGCCTTAGAACACAAGCTAGGGCTACCAACACTTTGGTTCCCGTACTGGCAGATTCAACGTGCCACTGACCAACTTAAAATACCACCTGTCCTTTCTCAGCCACGCACCGAACCGGAGACAATTTTCCAGCTCTTTGAAAACCGACACAAGGGTTTAATCTCATCCACTTATCAATGATTGTTGAGAGATAACCATACCAAACTTCTAACATATCAAAGGGCATGGCAGGATGATTGTGCACAAGAGTGGGACGATGACTTCTGGTCAGAACTCTGGACCACAAAACATTTCCCTAGTTCTGTACCCCTTGAACTACAAGAATTTAAGATAAAGACAAGGGGGTACCTTACTCCTCAAAAGCTGTTTCATATGAGCTCAACGATATCCCCGAAATGCTGGAAGAATTGCCAACAGATTGGCACGTATGCTCTCGGCTGGTGGGAATGCACGGTCATTTCTGCCTTTTGGAAACAAATAAAACAAATGGTAAAAAAGATCCTAAACTTAGACATACCAATACGTCCTGAAAACCTCTTTCTCCGATACTGGCCAACAAACATAGAAAAACATAGAAAAACACAGACTCTGGATGTGATGCACGTCAATAGCCTCCTGCTGGAAGGACCCTAACCCACCCACGCTCCACCTGTGGTACCACAAGTTATGGGACCAGTTCCTCATGGACTGTGTAACTAACAAAATAAAGAATGTCTCACAAAAAACTACCAGCACCACATATATGACAAAATGGGGCCCTATCCTTGAATACTTGACCACAGAGGAATTTATTCCTCCCTTATGGACACAATTTCAAAAATTGCTATACATTTTATATAGGCTTTTCCCTACTAGATCAAGATATGATTAACTGTACCAACTTATAAATTCATATAAATATATACTGGATATAATGCGCGGCCTTGCCATTACCGTTTAATGTCTGTATATTTAATCCTTAGATAATTTGCATACCTTGAAGAAACTGTTTTGAAAGGAACTACTGACCTAGGTAGACTTTATGTGTTATATGGAACAGTTAAGATGCCACAGTACGAAATATAATCTTTGAATTGCACAATGATTTAACTATTCTAATTTCGCTAAATCTTACAGTTTCAGAGTTTTTTATTTTCTATGTTGTTCTGTATTTTGTACTGATATTTTTCTCAATAAAATCAAATTATCTTTTTTTTAATTGTTTGTTTAAACTGTTACATTGAGTATTTATATTTATTTGCATTTTCTCCCCTTCCTCCCTCCCTCCCTTTTAGTCATAGTCTATTCCCCACAGCCAAGGGCACAGAGTCTTAATCTTCCACTGAATGTCCTTCCTTCTTTCTTTCCGCATCCAGTCTAGATAGATCTTCCATCTGGTCTTGATTTCCGTGGATTTTCCTTCCC
>NW_015161522.1:8646-9176 GCF_001447785.1 Gekko japonicus
GTGATTGTTTCCACGATGGCTGACTGGATAAAATCAAACAAATAGTTGTGCCAGATTTCTATTGTCCATTTACTTTTGTCTTTCCAACCCAGAGCGATCACTGCCTTTCCTGCCAGTATCATAGCCTTGACTAGATTTTGAGTTTTCTTATCCAATAATGGGCTTCCTATTGTGCTTAACAGCATTAGGTTAAAGTCTATAGGTAATGTTACATTGCATACTTTCCTAATGATTTCAGTAATTTCTCTCCAAAAGGTCTTTACTTCTGCACATTCCCACCACATGTGGGAATACCAGCCTTTAGACTGTTTACAATGCCAGCACAAAGAACTCAGTCCTGGGATCATATTAGCTAGCTGTGCTGGTGTCTTATACCATTTTGTGAGGAATTTGTATTCCAGTTCTTTAAATTTGGTTACTTTAATCTCTTCAATTCCTTTCATAATTTTATCAACCGTCCTCTCTGTTATCTGACCTTCATGACTCCATCTCTTTTGTAGATATTCTGTTATTTTATTTTTATTTGTTAG
>NW_015161522.1:10197-18959 GCF_001447785.1 Gekko japonicus
GAACCCTTCTCCTGTTCCTATTTCCTTCAATATTTGCCATAAGTATTCATGTGAAAGAGTATCAAAAGCTTTATACACATCCAGTTTTAAAAGACCTTTTTTTTTTTGTTGGCCATGGTATAGGACATTTAAGATGTTTCTAATGGGATGTGCTATATTTCTACCTTTAACGAACCCGTATTGGTCCCCTTTTATTATTGTTGGGATAACTTTCCTTAATCTGTTTGCCAATACTTTAGCAAAGATTTTATAATCTTGGTTTAGAAGACTTATAGGTCTATACGACCCTACTTCTTCTGGGTCCTTTTGAGGTTTTAATATCAATATTATTTCTGTTTCCTTCCATGTATCTGGGGCTTTTTTCCCTTTCAAGACTTCATTAAATACTACCTGCAATTCGGGCGTTATTATTCACTTGTGATTCCATCTAGCCCTGGTAATTTGCCTTTTTTTTAGTTCTTTTATTACTTCTCTTATTTCCTGGGTTGTAATTTCACCCTCTAGTGCATCTTTCCCTTCTTTCTCCAATGGAAGACTGATTGTCTCCTGAGACTCTACTGTGGCCTTTTTCTTGTATAAGTTTTTATAAAAGTTCTCAAAAGCCTTAGTAATTTCCTTGGGACTTTGTGTTGTGTTATTGTTAATTTTTATAGATTTAACCATCTGTTTGGCTTTTTTAATCTTCAGGTAGTTTGCCAGTCTTTTTGCTGTGTTGATGCTGTTCCTCTGGAAATCATTCCTTACCATAGTTTCCCTTTTCCACATTGTTGCTATGTCTAGTGCTTCTAATTGTTTTTGAATCTCTTTGATTTTACTCTGTAAAGTGGGGCTATAGTTTTCCATTAGTTCCCTTTGTAGCTTCTCTAATTCCTTCATTTTGTTTTGTCTTTTTTTATACCATTCTCTTTTTATGTTCTTTTCTTTTTTTATGCAATGGCCCCTTATTACTGCTTTAGCAGCATCCCATAGTATATTGATAGGCACCGTTCCTCTGTTTTCCTTGAAGTATAATTTTATCTGTGATGTCATATATTCCCTGTCCTCTTCTTTTGCCATTATTAAATTATTATATCTCCAAGGTCTGTTTGTTGTGGGTAAATTTAATTCCAATTCAATACTTATAGGGGCATGGTCAGATATCCAAATTGGAAGAGTTATAATCTCTTTTATGGACATATTATTATTTTTTTCCGAAATTATATAATCTATGTGTGACACCGTTTTACCACGCACTAACAAGGCTGCCCCTTGGCCAGATTTGGCTGTCCAGGAACTGGGCGGGATTAAAGGGAAAAGGAAACCATAGACCTTGTTAGGAGGCTGCATCCTAGCAAGGACTGTAGCTTGTCCTGGTTGGTCTTGCCTTAGTCCAATGCAGTAGACAGTTTCCCTCTGCCTCCCAGTAACCTTTGCTGAAAGTCCCAGCCAGCAGACTCTTTTTACTATGTTGTGCCTTCCTTTGCACCCCTAGTGGCTGGGGTCAGAACTGTTAGATTTTTCAAATGCATTCCATGAATACTTAATGACTCCAACTTCAGGGGCCCTCTAGGTGACTCGCACCCACCCCCAACATGCCTAAAACTTCTATTTGCACAAGTGAGCCATCCTGCTGTATCTTTACAGATGTTTAGAGCTCAAAACATGGAGCTCAAACAGAGTGGGAATAAAAATACCGACTGAGTTGAGAAGAACATTCAGACCATTTCTGCAAAAGGACAAACCCCTGAGTTTGCATTCTTAAACATTCAAAGCAAGCCACAGGATCCACAAAGGAGTTTGGCTCCCCAGGAGTCTATTCGCAGCTTCTGTCCACTTGCCCCGTCTTTCCCGAATCCTGGTTTGCTGTGATATTTTCTTTCTTTGGATCCTAAGTCCATTTTTTCCAGTGAGGAATTCTTGAATTTGGACCTATTTTCCTGCCCCCACTGCCATCTTGGGTCATCGGCGACTCATGTTAACCCCTACTACTACCCTCCATTCCCATCCGGTTGTCCTGGAGATACCCACATTTTTTTTAAAAATCACAATGATTGCATTAGGACGCAAGCTTGACCTTCACAGTACATGGTATATGAAGTTCCTGTGCTTTGCTTTGCCTTTAGAGACCTGTGATCCTGTGATCCATGCAGTATTTGTAGTGGCTGATGCCATGGCTTAGTTGTTTAAAATGCCTGTCTAGTAAACAGGAGATAATGGAATCAATTCCCAGCTGGGATTCTGCCTTTAAAAAACAACAACACAACACCCCTCATTTGCGATTGCGTTAGGAATTCAGGGCTCTTTTTGTAGCAGGAACTCCTTTGCATATTAGACGACACACCCCTAATGTAGCCAATCCTCCAAGAGTTTACAGAGCTCTTCTTACAGGGGCTACGTTAGGCTACGTTAGGGTTGTGTCGCCTAATATGCAAAGGAATTCCTACTACAAAAAGAGCCCTCTATCTATCTATCCATCTATCTGGGCTTTTTTTTTGTAGCAGGAACGCCTTTGCATATTAGGCGACACACCCCTAATGTAGCCAATCCTCCAAGAGCTTACAGTAGCCCCTGTAAGAGGAGCTCTGTAAGCTCTTGGAGAATTGGCTACATTAGGGGTGTGTCACCTAGTATGCAAAGGAGTTCCTGCTACAAAAAGAGCCCTCTGTCTGTCCATCTATCTGGGCTCTTTTTTGTAGCTGGAACTCCTTTGCATACTAGGCGACACACCCCTAATGTAGCCAATTCTCCAAGAGCTTACAGAGCTCCTCTTACAGGGGCTACTGTAAGCTCTTGCAGGATTGGCTACATTAGGGGTGTGTCGCCTAATATGCAAAGGAGTTCCTTCTACAAAAAGAGCCCTGCTTAGGATGCAATTATGGACATTACTAAAGAGTACACAAAGGGAGGCTGTGGTGAATGGGCTTTATATGGCTTTATATAGCCTCCCCAGTAGCCGGGCTTCCTCGCTCAGTGCTCTCTCACATGTCTGTGAGCAGCAGAGAAACCGGGAGGACGAAGGCGGAGGAGGAGGGTGCCTGTCTTTCTGATGAAGTGTGCATTCACATGAAACCTCATACCCAGAATTGTACTTCGTTGGTCTTCAGGGTACCACTAGACTCAAGCTTTGTTCTAAAATAGATCAGTTGGGAGACTGTTAGGCTGAAGAGCTGAAGGACCCTGGTTCGATCCCGGATTCAAGTAGTCTGTATGGAGAGGGGGACTCAAGAGCCGCTTCTGAGAGAAGAGGATTTGTGCAGATAGGCATGCCACCGCCTCACCCCTTTCCCTCCAAGCTGATTTTGCAATACCCCAGGAGGTTTTGGGTGTGGGGTAGGGAGAGACAAACAGCTACGTTATTAGGTAACTACGCATGCACAAAATTTTTTTTTTAAAGGAAGGTGCCTTTCATGATGAAGTGCATGATGGGAGGCCCCCAAATGGGAATTGAACTCGCTGGTAAACAGAGGTACGTGCATACCGCGGAAATGGTCTCAGTTCTTCGTCTTGCACCTGACAGATAAGTAGGTGAACAGCCTGTGAATAGATAAACCTACTTCTGTTTAGCAATGGGCTACATTTTGAATGCCAGTCCCACCTCAAACAGAAATGACGAAGCCCATTATTAGAGCCTTTGTTGACTTGAGTTTCATGTGGCTACCTTAACATCATCCCTGGGTGAAAGCGGGCATGCACTAATACTCTGCATGCTGAGTTAATGGCGCCCCAACCATGAAGATGCAGTACATCTAAGCAGAACCTTAATTAGAGCATAATTATCTTTTCATTTATTTTCCTCAGTGAGTAAATTGATACCTCACTAGAACTTTCCTCATGACAGTAAATTAAACCACCATTAATAACATTGCATTCGTCCTCATTTGTGCATGCATACTTATTTATCTGTTTTTTATTAGACGTACCAAAGGTAGGTTTGCTGAAATCTGGCAAGTGATCTGTCAGCGTAGCGAAATGGTGTCGACAAATCCCATTCTAAGAAAACACAAACAAAGCGTAATCTTTCTTAGGAATAATTATATACATCGTGGCTAGGATATTTTCATTTTCACTACACAAAAAAGGGTTATGTTAATTTTAGGAAAGCCTAATGAGGCTTGTGGGGGAAAGTTCGTACTGAACATCGGAAATGATTTTCTTCAGAAATGTATGCATGTGCTTTCTCTTCAAGTACATTTTGTTAATTGGAACGATGGCAGACACCCTATCCACTTAATTTACAAGCCTATAATTCTTTGCCTCTTTATAAACAATTCATCTTCAGAAAATGTAAGCTGCTTCGACTTGCTTTGCACTTTCTTGGAAGGAGCTTTTCCTAAACATTTATATTCACAACATTAAGGCACTGTTGTAGATCACAGTGGTGAACTTCTGTATTACTGAAGGTCACAGTAGTCTCCAGCCTCAGTTCAGAGACTAGAATAATCCAACCCCACCACCCACAGATCATTGGATTCCGTAATATGGTTCACATTTAAAGCCCAACACAGTTTGAGAGACCATCATATGTTAAGAAGCACCTACTCCTTTAGGGCTGTCATTATGCCTGCTGGGTAGGAAGGCCAAGTCCCTTGTTGGGGCAAGGAATGCCCCCAACCCCAAGTTCCCATTCTCCAAATGGCAGCAGAGGAAAAACTGACAATTAAAACAATTTTTTAAATAGTAAAAACTCACTGATGTTGCCCATGCAATGATATCACTTCCAGGGAATACCCAGAAGCAAGGTGGCAGCTTTAGCAATTACCAGAAGACCTAGAGTTCCCAGAAATTCCTAGAGCTACCGCTGTCATCAGACTGGTGCCAACCAATGTTCTCTCTAAGCTGTGGAGTCTTGTGGGAGACATATAGACTTCTTGCACAAGAGGTTATCTGTGTGAGTAAGCAAGCAGACCTGATATCTAACCAACGGAGTGATCCATAATCACAGTAGGAACATAAGAAGAGCCCTGCCGGATCAGACCTATGGTCTGTCTAGTCCAGCATCCTCTCTCACACCGTGGCCAACCACGTCCTCTGCGGGTCCAGCAACGGGGCATAGAAACCGAGGCCTTCCCCTGCTGTTGCCTCCTGGTACTGGTATTCAGAGTTTAGTGCCTCTGACTGTGGAGGTTCCCTTTAGTCACATGGCTGGTAGACACCGATAAACCTTTGCTCCATGAATCCATCCTATCCCCTTGTAAAACCGTCGATGTCTGTGGCCGTCACTACATCCTCTGGCAGCAAATTCCATATTTTAATGCCTCATTGTTTAAAGAAGCATATCCTTTAATCTGCCCTGAATCTGCTTAGCTTCATTGGATGCCCTTGCATTCTAGCGTTTGAAGAGAGGGAGAAAAAGTTCCCTTTGTCATTTCATTGGATGCCCTTGCGTTCTAGCGTTTGACGAGAGGGAGGAAAAGTTCCCTTTGTCAGTTCTCTCCTCCACATAAAACTAGATGGAGGTGTTGTTCAGATGTTTACTCACAGAGAGAAAGGAAAGTTTGCCACATCCACTGGCCTTTTATCGGCTAATTGTGCCCAAACTTTGACTGACCTGGAGTACTTTGTGCAGTTCTGGAGGCCTCCCTTCAAAAAGGATGTGGACAGAATGGAGCGGGTGCAGAGGAGAGCAAGGAGGATGATCAAGGGCCTGGAGACCAAGGGCCCTATGAGGAAAGGCTGAGGGAACTGGGAATGTTCAGTCCTGAGAAGAAGAGGCTGAGGGGGTGTGCATGACTGGTCTCTTTGTGTATTTGAAAGTGAAAAGTATGCATACGGGAAGTGATTTCAGCTAAGCATACCCTTTATTAGTCAGGAACAAAGACAGCTTAACCGGCTCGCAGGCCGGCTTATATTCCCTCAGAGAAACCCACCACCAAACACACACACCCGCTCCCGATAGGCTATTTACAGTGACCAAGAGACCTATTGGCCTCTCAGCCTGGGACCTAGCCCTTTCATTGGGCCGGGCTAGGATCCTACTGGTCCATTGTCTTTTGGCATGAAGCTTGAGGTGTTTGTGCCTGGGCAAGTCCAGGCATGCCCGGCCCTGTCGGGGCCTGATACACTACAGAAAGGCTTTCACTTCCTGGAGGGCAGGGGGCTGCTCCTGTTAGCCGCAGAGGATAGAACTCATTGAAATCATCCAGTCATTGAATCTGTAGCAAAATTCCTCCACCAGGCCTCTAGGAGGAGATGTTCTTTCTGACCACAGGTTTTAGTGTATTTTATATGAATCTGTGCTGTTGTGCCAATAAAGGTTTGTAATTTGTGACTCACTATAATGAGTTTAAATTATGGGCAGAAAGGTTTGTTGTTGTTGTTCAGTCGCGCAGTCGACGCCGACTCTTTGCAACCCCATGGACCAGATCCCGCCAGGCCTTCCGGTCTTCCGCCGTCCTCTGAAGCTGGCTCAGCTTCATGTTCGTTGCATCTATGACACTGTCTAACCATCTCATCCTTTGCCATCCCCGTCTTCTTTGACCTTCAATCTTTCCCAGCATCAGGGTCTTCTCCAGGGAGTGCTCCCTTCTCATTTGGTGGCCAAAGTATTTGAGCTTCAGTTTCATTATCTGGCCTTCCAGGGAACAGTCAGGGTTGATTACTTCTTGTATAGTTCTTCTGTGTATTCTTGCCATCTTTTCCTAATCTCTTCTGCTTCTGTTAGGTCCCTACCGTTTTTGTCCTTTATCATGGCCAGCTTTGCATGGAACGCTCCCTTGATTTCTCCAATTTTCTTGAAGAGATCTCTAGTCCTTCCCATTCTATTGTTTTCTTCTATTACTTTGCACTGTTCATTCAGGAAGGCCTCCTTATCTCTCCTTGCTGTTCTCTGGAAATCTGCGTTCAGTTGGGTAAATCTTTCCTTTTCGCCTTTGCCTTTCGCTTTCCTTCTTTCCTCTGCTATTTGTAAAGCCTCATCAGAAAGCCATTTTGCTTTCTTGCATTTCTTTTTCTTTGGTATGGTGGTGATTGCTGCCTCCTGTACAATGTCACGAACCTCCGTCCATAGTTCTTCAGGTACTCTATCTATCAAATCTAGACCCTTGAATCTATTCTTCACCTCTACTGTATATTCATCTGGGATGCGATCTAGGTCAAACCTGAATGCCCTCGTGGTTTTCCCAATTTTTTTCAGTTTAAGTCTGAATTTTGCAATGAGTAGCTCATGATCTGAACCACAGTCAGCTCCAGGTCTTGTTTTTACTGACTGGATAGAGCTTCTCCATCTTTGACTGCAAATTATATAGTCAATCTGATTTCGGTGTTGCCCATTTGGTGATGTCCATGTGTAGAGTCGCCTCTTAGGTTGTTGGAAAAGGGTGTTCGCTATGACCAGTGTGTTCTCTTGTCAAAACTCTGTTAACCTTTGCCCTGCTTCATTTTGCTTTCCAAGGCCAAACTTGTCTGTTATTCCGGTTACCTTTTGACTTCCTACTTTAGCATTCCAGATGGATATTAGGGATTTCTAGTTCAGCAGTGGAATCAGCTGCCTAGGGAGGTGGTGAGCTCCCTTTCACTGGCAGTCTTCAAGTAGCAGCTGCACGAACACTTGTCAGGGATGCTCTCAGCTGATCCTGCACTGAGCAGGGGGCTGGACCTCTAGGGCCCCTTCCAGCTCTGTGATTCTATGGCTGTGGTGGCCACACACACTAATTAATGCACTTTCAATCCACTTTCCAACTGGATTTTACCCATTCACATAGTAAGATCCAGACGGAAAGTGCACAGAAAGTGGATTGAAAGTGGATTATTTAGTGTGTGCGAGACCACAGCCTATGGCTGCAGCACTTGCAACGCAGCCCAGACTGGGCAGATTGGCCATGCCTGGACATCCATGCAGTTCTCTGAGGCTGCTTAGGTGCTTCCTGATAGCAACATCACGAAGATCCCAGGTTCTCACAGGAATGATGCCAGGCAAATGAAACTGGCATTCATGTATCAGAAAAGCAGCTTAGAAAACCCATGCCTGGCCTCAAGTAGACCACGGACAGGTTCACTGTTAAAAAAAAAAAAACTTGGGTGAACAAAAACAACTAGCCCTCACTTGCCTAAATATGTACAAAAGGTAACACTAAAAGTCCCCAAACTAATGAAATGGCAATATTAGTCAAATCAGGGTTCCCCAATGTGGGGCCTGTGAGAAGAAGAAGAGGAGATTGGATTTATATCCCGCCCTTCACTACCCAACGGTGTCTCAGAGTGGCTTACAAACTCATTTCCCTTCCCCTCCCCACAACAGACACACTGTGAGGTAGGCGGGGCTGAGAGAGCTCTTGACAGAAACTGCTCTTTTTCAAGGACAGCTCTTATCAGAACTACGGCTTGCCCAAGGTCATCCAGCCAGGTGCAAGTGGAGGAGTGGGGAATCAAAACCGGCTCTCCCAGATTAGAGTCCGCGCACTTAACCACGACACCAAACGGGCTCTCAAAGGAGTCTCAGAGCGGCTCACAAACTCCTTCCCCTCCCCACAACAGACACCCTGTGAGGTAGGTGGGGCTGAGAGAGCTCTTGACAGAAACTGCTCTTTTTCAAGGACAGCTCTTGTCAGAACTATGGCTTGCCCAAGGTCATCCAGCCAGGTGCAAGTGGAGGAGTGGGGGAATCAAAACCGGCTCTCCCAGATTAGAGTCCGCGCACTTAACCACGACACCAAACAAGCTCTCAAAGGAGTCTCAGAGCGGCTCACAAACTCCTTCCCCTCCCCACAGCAGACACCCTGTGAGGTAGGTGGGGCTGAGAGAGCTCTTGACAGAAACTGCTCTTTTTCAAGGAGAGCTCTTGTCAA
>NW_015161522.1:20265-20394 GCF_001447785.1 Gekko japonicus
CCCTTCCCCTCCCCACAGCAGACACCCTGTGAGGTGGGTGGGGCTGAGAGAGCTCTTGACAGAAACTGCTCTTTTTCAAGGACAGCTGTTATCAGAACTATGGCTTGCCCAAGGTCATCCAGCCAGGTG
>NW_015161522.1:20530-41139 GCF_001447785.1 Gekko japonicus
TGACAGAAACTGCTCTTTTTCAAGGACAGCTCTTATCAGAACTATGGCTTGCCCAAGGTCATCCAGCCAGGTGCAAGTGGAGGAGTGGGGAATCAAACCCGGTTCTCCCAGATTAGAGTCTGCGCACTTAACCACTAAGAAGAAGAAGAAGAGATTGGATTTATCCCCCACCCTTCACTACCCAAAGGTGTCTCAGAGCGGCTTACAAACTCCTTTCCCTTCCCCTCCCCACAACAGACACTCTGGGAGGTAGGTGGGGCTGAGAGAGCTCTTTCGAGGACTGCTCTTGAGAGAAGAAGAGGAGATTGGATTTATCCCCCGCCCTTCACTACCCAAAGGTGTCTCAGAGCGGCTTACAAACTCCTTTCCCTTCCCCTCCCCACAACAGACACTCTGGGAGGTAGGTGGGGCTGAGAGAGCTCTTTCGAGGACTGCTCTTGAGAGAAGAAGAGGAGATTGGATTTATCCCCCGCCCTTCACTACCCAAAGGTGTCTCAGAGCAATTCGTGAGCTACTGGCATTAAAATTGTGAGCGAAC
This sequence comes from Gekko japonicus, assembly GCF_001447785.1. NCBI lineage: Eukaryota > Metazoa > Chordata > Lepidosauria > Squamata > Gekkonidae > Gekko > Gekko japonicus. The sequence continues at coordinate 21,069 of NW_015161522.1, forward strand.
TATTTGGCTACTGCATAAATTACATTTCTCTGGAGCCATCCTTCCTGAGCTAAGACAAAAATCTGTGAGCTGAAGGCTAAAAAACTGTGAGCTAGCTCACATTAACTCAGCTTAGAGGGAACACTGCCTGTGAGGTGGGTGGGGCTGAGAGAGCTCTTGACAGAAATGGCTCTTTTTCAAGGACAGCTCTTATCAGAACTACGGCTTGCCCAAGGTCATCCAGCAGGTGCAAGTGGAGGAGTGGGGAATCAAACCCGGTTCTCTCAGATTAGAGTCCATGCACTTAACCACTACACCAAACTGTGAGCGCCACAGTGCCCACCAGTACTTCCCTTGTCTCCTCCAAGCATTTCTGAAAGTGGATAGAAGCCGTTCGTAAGGTGGGGCTTGTTATGGGTTGTCCTCTCATTCATACAAAAGGGTTTCCCTCTGAAGGATGAGGATGACGGGTAAGCCCCTGGGCTGTTCTTGCTCAGGGTGTGGTTCCATGCCTCCTTCAGGCCTTCCTTCTTCCCAGAAGGTGTGAGGTATTCTGCTTGGCTCCACCTTCTGTGGCAGACATCTGAGGTGACACTCACCACCTCTTCTCAAAATTGATTGGGTCAATATGTCTTCAAGTCGGGGGAAAAAGAGATTGAGTTTCTAGACACTCTCAATGACTGTGCTGTGGAACAGATGGTCACAGAACCTACCAGGGGAGAGGCGATCCTGGATTTGGTCCTAAGTAACGCCCAATTTCAAATTCATTAGAAGCAGGAAACCAGCCAGGGAGGCAGTGGGGCCCTTGGATGACCAAGGGGTAAAAGGAGTATTGAAGGATGATAGGGAAATGGCTGAGAAGCTGAATACATTTTTTGCTTCTGTCTTCACTGTGGAAGATGAGAAGTGCTTGCCCACTCCAAAACCGCTGACTTCGGGAGGGGTGTTGAAAGACCTGAGTCAGATTAAGGTGATGAGAGAGGAGGTTTTACGACTGATAGATAACTCAAAAACTGATAAATCACCAGGCCCAGATGGCATACATCCGAGAGTTCTGAAACAACTCAAATGTGAACTTGTGGATCTCCTGACAAAAATATGTAATCTTTCCTTAAAATCTGCCTCCCTTCCTGAGGACTGGAAGGTAGCTAATGTTACTCCCACCTTTAAAAAGGGTTCCAGAGGAGATCCGGGAAATTACAGGCTGGTCAGTCTGACGTCGATACCGGGTAAGTTGGTGGAAACCGTTATTAAGGAGAGAATTAGTAGGCACACTGATGAACAAAAACTATTGAGGCAGACTCAGCATGGGTTCTGTAAGGGAAGATCTTGTCTCATTAACCTGTTAGTGTTTTTTGAGGGGATGAACAAACATGTGGAAAATAGATGTTGTTTACCTTGACTTCCAGAAAGCTTTTGATAAAGTTCCTCATCAAAGGCTCCTAAGTAAGCTCAATAGTCAGGGGATAAAAGGACAAGTCCTCTTGTGGATTAAAAACAGGTTAATTAATAGGAAACAGAGAGTGAGTATAAATGGGAAATTTTCTCAGTGGAGGGTGGTAAGCAGTGGGGTCCGAACTGGCAGAGACTGACCAAGAGAGAGATCTTGGAGTCGTAGTAGAAAATGTCAAGACAGTGTGCAACTGCAATAAAAAAGACCAGCTCTATGCTGTGGATTATTAGGAAGGGAACTGAAAACAGATCAACCGGTATCATAATGCCCCTGTATAAATCAATGGTGCAGCCTCATTTGGAGTACTGTGTACAGTTCTGGTCACCACACCTCTAAAAGGATACTATAGCATTGGAAAAAGTGCAGAAATGGGCAACTAGAATGATAAAAGGGTTGGAACACTTTCCCTATGAAGAAAGGTTAAAATGCTCGGGGCTCTTTAGCTTGGAGAAATGACAGCTGAGGGGTGACATGATTGAGGTTTACAAGGTTATGCATGGGATAGAGCTGGTTGAGAACGAAGTACTTTCCCCCCTTTCTCACAATACAAGAACTCGTGGGCACTCCATGAAATCGCTGAGCGGTCGGGTTAGAATGGATAAAAGGAAGTACTTCTTTACCCAAAGAGTGATTAACACATGGAATTCACTGCCACAGGAGGTGGCGGTGGCTACAAGCATGGATGGCTTCAAGAGGGAATTAGATATGGAGCAGAGGTCCATCAGTGGCTATTAGCCACAAGGTATAGATAGAAACTCTCAGGCTGGGGCAAGGGATGCACTGTATTCTTGGTGCTTGGGGGGTCAACAGTGGGAGGGCTTCTAGTGTCCTGGCCCCACTGCTGGACCTCCTGATGGCACCTGGTATTTTTGGCCACTGTGTGACAGAGTGTTGGACTGGATGGCCCATTGGCCTGATCCAACATTGGCTTCTCTTATGTTCCTAACATTCAAAAGGTGTCTGTAGGCCCAAAATGATTGGGGATCCCTGGCTTAAATTAATATTCCCTGACTGAAAATTTATGAAAGATTCAAGTTACCTCATTAAAACCCTGAGTACAAATTTTTGGATCTGCAAATCAAATGACCATGATGCTTGATCTCAAAAATTCTGAATTTGTGCTTTGCATTTGGAAGCATTTCTTGATTGCTTTCTTAGAGCACACATCAAATATGAAATGCTGTAAGTTGTCAACTGTCAAGAACAGAAAATTAATTCCTACTTCGTCTTTCGAACCTAGGAGGATCTACACGATGGCTCTTGCAAAAAGTAGGAAAACACTGTCAGACCCATTTAAGAGCACCAACACATACAATTTAAATGCTGTCATATATCAAGTGTCAAATATCTCCGACTGAAATAAAATATCACTGAAATCAAAATGTAATCCGATGTAAGATGCTTGTGTTGGTCCTTTGGTGAATATTTACAGGATAGTTGGAGAATATTTGATATCTGTACTTCCAGAGGAGAAATTTGGAGGAACCAGTTTGTTTGATGTACTGGTTTGGTGTTGTGGTTAGGAGCGCCGACTCTAATCTGGGAGAACCGGGTTTGATTTCCCACTCCTCCACTTGCAGCTGCTGGTGTGACCTTGGGTCAGTTACAAGTTCTTTTATTTATTTATTTATTCAAATTTATACTCCGCCCTCCCAGCCAAGGCCGGCTTCTTTCAGAGCTGTTCTCTCAAGGGCAGTTCTTGAGAGAGCTCTCCCAGCCCCACCTACCTCACAGGGTGTCCGTTGTCGGGAGGGGAAGGGAAAGGAGATTGTAAGCCTCTCTGAGACTCCTTCAGGTAGTGAAGGGTTAGGGTATAAATCCAATCTCCTCCTCCTCCTCCTCTTCTTCTTCTTTCTCTTCTCTTCTTCTTCTTCTTTCAGCTTCCATATCCCAGGGAAGGTGTTGTGGATCAGCCCAAACTGGCCGGTTCCAAGGAGGCTGAGCAGCTGGACCTCATTCCAGATGACAGCACATAGCCAGCTACTGACAGCAGGGCTTCGGACGCTACGGCCACACAAGCATCTGAGGGGCTGTCATCAGGGGACAGCACCCCAGCAGCCCAGGTCACTTCTTTTGCAAATGAGAAGATCTTGAAGATTCTAACGGGGCGTGCTAGCTAACGCCTGTCTCATTTCGCACTGAAGCTTTTTCAAAGAACCAACATTCCAGTCTGTTCTGTAAAAAGTTCACAACATTTACCATGACACCAAAACTGGAATACAATAAGGAGTAAAATACCAGTTATTAATCCCATACCTGTATCAAAATTCAAGAGGGAACATTCCACACATTTTTCTGTATCAGTATTGTTCATTCTGCACTGATTGTTTCTGCTTTTCTTTTACAGAGGACTTTGGGAGAGATATTTTCTCTGGTGCACCCAAGCACCATTGCACTGTAAATTGTGGCAAGCTTTGGAAGTGCTAAATGGGAACAATACTTAAAACATTGCTGAATTTCCAACGAGCAGCTGTTCGGCATTTCGGCCCATCATTCTCTACCAAACACGCATCACATTTATTTTGTGGTGCTGTCATAAAAATGTATGAGAATGTAAATGCTTGAGTGACCCATTAATCTTTCAAGGAGTAAACATAAAATCCTTTTTTTCACCACCAGTGATGATATAACCATACTTTATTTTGAATGAAGGCTTTATCGTGGAAGTGAAGATGTACCGTGTCTTTCCGGGGCGTATAAATAAGAACAAATTAATACTAAAGCCTGATGGGTATCAAAAGTATACCATTATATAGATTGCGGGATGAAGACGTATTAGCGAGTCAAAACTCTGCTCTGTTTCTCAGAGGAAAATTTAATAACAACGTGCACGGTATCATTTATTGAACACAACCATCAGAATGTAGCTATTATCACAATTATCATTTGCTAACTGACGCAGTAACAAATGTTGCTCTTCCAAAACTCTCCGTAAAATCGTCTTTTCTGTGCTAATTTACTAACTGAGCTCCAAGCAGTGTTCTGGTGGGAGGGGCTGTGGTCCCAGGTTCAGTCCCCGGCATCTCCTGTCAGAAGGGGGGAGGGGAGATAAGGTAGGAAGTTATGTGAAACACCTGCCGTTATTATTTATTTATTTCATTTATATCCCGCCGTCCCCGCACGCAGGCTCAGGGCGGCTTATGACACGAGGTGTAATACAGCACCACAGTTAAAACAAGTAAGAGACAGTTAAAACACAGTGGGTACTCCCCAGGATCCGTTGCGACTAACATACTCACTCCCCGTTGCACATCACATGGAACACCATGGTGTTCAAAGTGGCCAGTCAGCCCAACCCAGCGGTACTGCTCGCAGTCACCCGTTGGTGGTGGTGGTGGCAGCGGCGGCTCCTATTTGAAAGCCTGGCGGAAGAGCTCCGTATAGGTACTGTGGGAGAAACCCACGTATATCTCAAGGACCTCGGGGGCTGTTTCAGGTTAGTGAAATGTGCAGGGGGAGGTAAGCCCCTTCTCTGTGTGCACCATGGTCCCAATCCCAATGGGGCACCACTCACCCCATAATGGAGGAGAACCAACAACTCAACCTGTGATTGTGTTACATCAAACACAGGGTGGGGACCCCAGATCTGTAATGCATACTCTGTAATATGTGAAGAGGCCACTCCCAAGGAACCTCAGTACAGGACATTTCAGTATAGTTTGTGACCCCAAATAAGGTATAGCCGTTCCTGGCCATCGGGTCCAAAGTACCTCGACAGCAGCAGTGCTGGGCCAGGAGGGGCCCCTCTGTGCCCCCCCGATTGGCCCTGTGTCCTCCATTATGCTTTGTAATGGAGGATGGTGCCTGGACGGATACAGTTTGTGGAGGATATGACGTCACTTCTGGATGACGCTGTAGGCTGCCTCCCCTAGACCATACGGTCTTTACCACAGAGACTAGGGGAAATCCTTAGAGTGTCACTATGCTGATGTCTCTTCTGTATCTCATGCAAATTAAATTGGCTCAATCAGGGGTCATTTCGTAGAAAAAGAGGTGCAGGAGCTCATTAGCATAACTTATTAGTATAACGTATTTGCATATGCCACACCCCCTGACATCACCGGAAGTGTGTCAGAAGGCAACACCCACTGCTCAGGCTCCACTGGACTGTTTTGGATTGCTAGCTATTGGTGGGGGGGGAACGTGCAGATCTGTCCTCGCAGAGGAGGGAAAGCTTGTACCTGAATAAAACTTGGTCTTAAAGGTGCCACTGGACTGTTTTGGATTGCTAGCTATGGGGGGGGGAACATGCAGATCTGTCCTCGCAGAGGAGGGAGAGCTTGTACCTGAACAAAACTTGTTCTTAAAGGTGCCACTGGACTGTTTTGGATTGCTAGCTATTGGGGGGGCTGCTTCTGGCTCTGACTGAGGGCTGCTGGGAGCAGGGGGCGGGGCTTGTTGCATGTGCTCGCCCCCTGGGTTCTTTACTGCCGGAGCTCCGCTCCTGTGCACTCCTGCAGGAAATGACCCCTGGGCTCAATTGTTTACTGTTATTTTTATTTCCACTCCTTCCAAAGGGGAGTTGGAGCAGGGATGAGTAATTTCCTGGCCAGGTTGGGTAAATGGGAGGTCTAGTTAAGTCTGAATTGGGCCCCTCTGTTTACCACTGGGTGGATTTCTGTGCATAGCCAAGCAAGACTCAGGAGAAAGATTTCTCCTGGATGTCTCCACCCTGAGGAGAGAGCTAAACTAAGACGCTCCATGGATAAATGGAAGCAGTAATTTTAGCTGTACTGGGGCTGAGGGAGAGCTACTGGAGGCTGGAAGAATGCCTTTGCATTGCATATAAGTGAATTGGCATAAAATGCGCTGAATCACTCAGTCTCCCATCGTAAAACAGTCTATAAAGGGTGCCGGTGCCCAGCCACACTATTTTTACAAGCAAGCAATTAGCAGAAAGCAAAGTTGAAAGCATGTCTTCCCCATTCCACCTTTGTACACCACTATATTTTCAGGAATCTATAAAGAACTGGACCTCAGAACAAATCTTTAGCATCATATGAATAATGTGAAAGACCAGGCCGAGCAATGATAAAAGACATTTGGTACAGTCACCCTTGAGCGATGCTGTAGAATAACTGAATTGAAGCTCATGGACATGAGCCACCCAAATTCAGCCTCCACTAATGCCAGTCTAGGGTTGCCAGACACCCTGATTGAGTGGGTACCCTTTCTCTTGCTCACTCCAGAGGTGGCAAAAGTCCATGGTAACTGTCTTTTACTTCAGGTGCCTGGGTACCTCCAACCTTTCAGGAGTCTAAATGCACATCTCTGTCAAGCTTGGGCCTCGCTTGCCTAGTGTTTTCTTTTGCTTACACAATATGTTCTCACAGTCATATGTATTTTCCCATATTTCTTCCCTGGCTTGCCTTCCTCACTGTTTACCATCTCTATTGTCTACTGGGGGGGGGGAGTGAATGTCGGTTTTGCGTAGTGGTGCCAGCATGTAATGGTGCTCATGCAGGAGCCTCCTGGGTGCGCCTTAGGAAGAATGTCACCTCATCGTGTTATGTGACCTTGTAGTCTAAGCAGCTTCTAGATAGTGTAACCATCAGGATGCAGGTGTTAGGGGGCAGTGGTATGGTTTGGCGAGCTGAGTGGGTGCATTGACTGGCTAAGGGGTGTTTTTGGGATTTCCTGTTCCCGGGATATTGTTGGTACTGACATCTGAGAGTCAGTTCTGACACGAAAGTTGCCTACGCTTGGATCCTTCCTTTCTCCTAATAAACAAACCTTGCTGCCACAGGAGTGTTGTGAGACTGATTGCATTCCAGGACTGGACAATCTCCAGGTCAGGTGGAAAAGCATGTACTTAGGATCCACGCTTCCAAGGCATGCATGGACTTGGTTTGGATTGGGACAATGAGGTACATGGTCCTGCACTTAGACCATTTCTGTTTTCCCTATTGTGGAAAGGTAACTTGGAGCTTACCAATACACGTAAGAACATAAGAGACGCCAATGTTGGATCAGGCCAAAGGCCCATCCAGTCCAACACTCTGTGTCACACAGTGGCCAGAAATACCAGTGCCATCAGGAGGTCCAGCAGTGGGGCCAGGACATTAGAAGCCCTCCCACTGTTGACCCCCCCAAGCACCAAGATGACAGAGAATCACTTGCCCCAGAGTCCCTATCTATACCTTGTGGCTAATAGCCACTGATGGACCTCTGCTCCAGATGCTTATCTAATTCCCTTTTGAAGCCGTCCATGCTTGTAGCCGCCACCACTTCCTGTGGCAGTGAATTCCAAGTGTTAATCACTCTTTGGGTGAAGAAGTACTTCCTTTTATCCGTTCTAACCCGACCGCTCAGCAATTTCATGGAGTGCCCACGAGTTCTTGTATTGTGAGAAAGGGAGAAAAGTACCTCTTTCTTTACCTGCTCTTTCCCATGCATAATCTTATAAACCTCGATCATGTCACCCCTCAGTCGTCTTTTCTCCAAGCTAAAGAGCCCTAAGCGCTTTAACCTTTCCTCATAGGGAAAGTGTTCCAACCCTTTTATCATTCTAGTTGCCCTTTTCTGCACTTTTTCCAATGCTATAATATCCTTTTAGAGGTGTGGTGACCAGAACTGCACACAGTATTCCAAATGAGGTTGCACCATTGATTTATATAGGGGCATTATGATACTGGCTGTACAGCCTTTGACAGGCAGAGAGCACCCCCAAGGGGCTAGTTCATGTCAGGAAAGCAGCCTGAGCAGAAGACTGCATTCCCTTTCCCTGGATGCCACTGTCCCAGGATGAATCAGGCCTGAGCGTGTCAGGTGAATGAGGCAGTTCAGAATATACCTCTCCAGCTGAGCGGGGGGGGGGACAGTCGGGATTGCTTCGCCCCACCCTTTCTTGGGGAGGCCTGCATCCGTTCGCATGCATTTGCTTGTCTCCAGTAAAGATCTCGGCTTCCTTTCAGCAGGGCCATTCTGCTCAGGTGTAAAGCTCCCTGACATCCTGCACAGGGTGCCTTCCTCTGCCAAGAAGGTTTGAATGTGATATAAACTCAGGGCTATTTTGGGGCAGGAACGCACAGGAACGGAGTTCCGGCTGGCTCCCGAGTTGGCCACGCCCAGCAGGAACTCATTAGCATAATAGGCCACACCCAACAGCAGAGACTCATTAGGATTGGCTACATTAGGGGTGTGTGGCCTAACATGCAAAGGAGTCCCTGCTACAAAAAAAGGCCCTGGGTTTTGACAACAAACAAGGTAAACAGAAGAAGAAGCAAAAGGTGGGTGTGGCTGGATGACCACACTTCTGGCAACATGGGGGTGTGGCCTAATAGCGGTGCTGTCAGGGGAGTGGCCTCATATGCTAATGAGTTCCTGCTGTTGTGTGTGGCCTGTTATGCTAATGAGTTCCTGCTGGGCTTTTTCTACAAAAAGAGCCCTGTATAAACTCACCACTATCATCCGTCTGTAGCATTTCAGGCTATCTTCCAAACTTGTTAGAAACCATAGCGATATCTCTCTTGAGGAATCTGTGAACGTCACACTTTTGCCTCTGCAGAAACGCAACTGAGTACCTTGAGAAATCATCCAGAAAGATTAAAATATATCTGTTTCTACCATTCGATGTTACATGTGCTGGTTCACTATGAATTGATTCTAATTCTGGCTTGCTAGTTGTCAGGTAGCCCTGTCATAGAGTTGGAATGTGGAGGGGTGCACCTCCTCTTTGTTCCCAGCTCACCTCTGTCTCGCTTCTGGCTGCTATCTCTGGCCCGACCTTGTTATAGTTCCCAGCTGCAAATTGCCTGGGAACGTTAATGGCTTTGGGGCTCGGCCGCTTGCTTGCGAGCTTCAGTCCGCGCTATTCCTTGGCTTTTGCTTGGGGGGGGGGGAGAGTTTGATTATACCATAAGTCAGGGGCCATCATACTGCAGGACATTCCTGACACAAGATGTATACTCATTCTTTAGTTCTGGACTACCAATAAAACACTTATCTTCTCAAGAAGCCTTTGTGTTTGTTGTGATCCTGCTAAGGAGCCTGACACTAGTGCATTTCTCAGTTCTGGGTGAAAATAAGGATCGAACGCCCTTATTGCTCTTATACAACATACACATTTGCTTATCTCATTGATGTCCCACGGCTTTCCTTAAATGCCTTTGGCGAGGTGCTGAAGGTCTAGGGATTACCTTTGGATTGTGATATCCCAGGCACCTGTGCCACAGTTCCAGGCTCTCTTCTTCTTTCCTTTTATGTGCCTGGTGTACCTCTTCACCTGCAAGAGTCAATTCATATACTTTCCCCTTTTGGTTATCTTGTGCATATAGAACATTGTCTTTGTTAATGTCACATTTCTTATTTCCAGAACATTTGTCGAAGCCTTTGTTGTCTCAATAAATTACAGCTTGATTCAGGAACATACAGGACATCTCCAGCTTCATTTAGAAAATTTTTGTGAGGTGTGCTACAGTATAAAGTGCCAGTACCCATGCCTTGAATCATTAGCAATTTTTATTTCTCCTTTCTCACTTTCATTAAGTTCATCAAAGGTTCTTTTGCAGTGTGCGCTGTGACTAGACGCTCCACTGTCTATTGGCCACTTATTTATTTTTTTATTTTTATTTATTTAACTTTCAGTTTATATACCACTCTAACCCCAAAGTGTCTCTGAGTGGTTTACATACAATTTCGTCACCTATCTAAGGCCACATTATATGGGGGGAGTGACTGCCTACCAGCACCCAGGCAGCAGAGCTCTGTTGTTATACGGCTCTTTTTTTTCTTCCAAGCGGGCTTCAGATGTTATTAGTCTTTGGTGTTCTACTTCCTGGCGCCTTGGAACGGATCTAAATTCAGCAACTCTCTCCGGCGGACTCATCCTGATGCGCGGCCCCACGCCAGCCGCAGCTCCGGCTCATGTCCTACTGGCTCCGGTGTGCCGCCACGTCACCGCGCCTCCATGATTCCGTCTCTGCCTGGATTACGCCTCTCGACGTCATGCTCACTGGGTCGCCAGGGTCGCTCGTCAATCACTATTCTCTTTTGATTCTGATTCAGCATCATCACCAATAAATCTTTTCTTGTCAATTAGTAAAAAACTTCTTCCTTTGTATGCTGCATTAGGACCATCATGTTTTTGATTTTTAAAATTGCCCCTCTGTTTATAGTTTGTGTGCTGCTCCTGTGCATCTTAGAAAAATTGCCGTTAGCTGGTAGCTGTCTACAGTCCTTTGCAAAGTGCCTTGTTTTGTTGCAATTAAAGCAACACAGCAATTGGTTTTTCTCCCTTTCTCTGGGTGGGACTTGCTCTTTCAGGTTCTTTAGAGAAATATAAATTGAGCCATCCATTCGGTGATTCAAATTCAGTAAACCATTTAGGGCATTCGTCCTGCAGTTCTTTTAGTGCCTTTGTGTCTTTCTTTTGGCTTTGACTCTGCACACTCACAAATGCAGAAAAATCTTCTCCCAAAGTCCCAAGCATAAAATTTGCCTTTTGCGTATCAGATAGATTAAAGCCACAGATTGCTAGATTTTCAAACACCTACCTCAGTTCAGATATATATTTTCCACAACTTTCCCTGTTATGTAACCTTGCTTTTCAAAGTTTTCTTCTCCATATTCCTTGTGATTTAATACTAGTAAACCCAAAAGACTCTTTAGGCTCTTAAGCATTTATTTTGCTGTCTGGGAATCTTCAAACATGGAAGTCTCACTGCTGTCCAATGATCTCATAATAATGTTCTTGGCAATCCCATTTTTGATTATCCAAGAGTCCAATTCCTTGCCTTTCTCTGTTGGTTTTTCTTCCTCAAGGATTCCAGTGGCTTCTTTTGCTTCAAGGAGTATATGAAAACTTTTAAGCCAGCTTCTATAGTTCTCATCTGTAAGCTTTGGGGTCTCTAAATATCTGCTTGATTCAGCCATCACAGCAACGCGGAGAAGAATGGAGAATTTTTAATGATAAAAAAACAAGGGGATATACTAATCAAAGACGTTAAGTCCTTTTAAACATTAAGCTTAATCTAAACTTTGTATAGACTCTGGGCCCATAACCTATCAGGTTAAATGTAAAAAAATTATCTTTTGCCTTGGAAGCACAGTAGCTTTGTGCAGTATCCATGATCCTTCGTGTCTTCTGATGAAGGGAAACTGCTGTTCAAACAAATTACAAAGGCTGCGGCCACATGGAGCATTAGCCATGCTACAGAGACGGAAGATAGGTGGATTTTCCGAGCGTGATCAAACCGCAACATCTGGGAAGCGTAGAGCTCCCATGGTGAACCCGAGGCTTCCCGCCGAAGATACGCCATAAAAACTAGTACCTCCAAGGTACTAGTTTCCGGAAACCACGGGACAAGGGCAGGCGTCTGATCACGTTTCCGGTGGTAGCTTGTGACAACCGGTGCCCGCCCATGTCCCGTCGCGAAAAGGTTCCCCCCCCCAAGTCTCCACGGGATGCGCACAAGCACCCAACGGCACATGCACACACTTCGGGTTAAAAAAAAAACAACCCCCGTCGCACCGCTTCTTTGCTGTGCCGCATCTTTGCCGTGCCGCAGGATTGACGTATGATCGGCACCTCCCCCCGAACCACCGGACGTTGGTGGGACGTTTGATCCGGCGGCTGCACGGTAGTTCGCTACGGGGCAAACGGCCACCCCTCCCCCCTGCGATATCCGGCCCGTGTGACCGGGGCCCAAGATGATCTGACTCCAATGGTAACAAGAGAAAGACATTTTACTTACAAAAATAGAAGCACTTCTTACATGCCATATTCATGTTGGTACATTTTAATTTATTGTAAACATATTAACTTCAAAAACGTTAACTTGCTACAGGTCCAAACCCATGTAAGAGAGAGAAGAAGAGAGGTCCTATATAACATGGGGGTGGGGGGAAATTAGAAGGGAAGAAACAGCCAAAGAGGCTCCACATCTAACGGTTGGTGGGGTGGGACCAACTGCTAAGTGTACCTGAATGAGAGAATTCTCTTAACCCTTTCCCTCCCTGATCCTCTTGCATGTAGAGTTACCATATCCAAAATTTTCAAGGTGTGAGACCGAGGTGGTTTACCATTGCCTGCCTCTGCAGAGCAACCGTGGACTTTCTTGATGGTCTTCTATCCAATCCTAACCAGCCCAGTCCTGCTTAGTTTCCACGATCTGATGAGACTGGGTAGCCTGGGCCATCCAGGCCAAGGCAAACATCACGTAGTTACACTTTAAAAATCGGCCCCCTGACTTACATTTCTTCTTCCCTGGGTGTATCTCCTTTCTCTCATTCTCCACAAGCTCCTTTGAGGTGAGAATGTGTTTGAGCTTAGCAAGTGGCTAATAAGAGCTCTGTAGCATAATCTAAAGAAGATGTATGTCTTCAGAGATGGGCCTACTTATCTTCCCTATATTATTAGGGAGGGACGGTGAATTCAGTTTATATACTCAGTTACTTTCAATTACTCTGCTAAAGTTACAAAGTCCTCCATTTTACAGCAGTAAGCATTTTGAACGCACAACAGGATTCCATCTGGAGGGGGGAAAAATGGGAGAGCAAATTAACAAACTTAGAGACGTTGCACTAATGGTCTATTTGAGTTAATTACAGACTATGTGTTGGAGGGTAGTTCTTACGAGCCACAAATACAAAACCAGAAATTCTTCCCTGATCTGTGCTAGGACTGTGGCAGCCAAGTCCATGGGAACAAAGCTCAGGTTACAACAAGATTGGAGTCCTCCTGGGATAAAGCCACTTGGGGGGGGGGTCAGTCAGAGGGTCTGCTAATCCCCTGATTTCCAAACCTGGGACCTCGTTCCCCACCACTGCTCAACAAGATGGCAAGGGGGAAATGGGGGAAGGGTTCAGTGTCATGCCGACATACAATGTCACTTCTGGCATGAAACTGGAAGAGATGTCATCATGTCAGGGTGACCATCAGGGGTCATTTCATAGAAAAAGAGGTGCAGGGGCTCATTTGCATAACTCATTAGTATATGCCACACCCCCTGACATCACCGGAAGTGTGTCAGAAGGCAACACCCACTACTCAGGCTCCACTGGACTGTTTTGGATTGCTAGCTATTGGGGGGGGGGAATGTGCAGATCTGTCCTCGCAGAGGAGGGAGAGCTTGTACCTGAATAAAACTTGGTCTTACAGGTGCCACAGGACTGTTTTGGACCAGGGGGGGACTCTGCAGCTTACCTGGCTGCTTCTTGCTCTGACTGAGGTCTGCTGGGAGCAGGGGGTTGGGCTTGTTGCATGTGCCCGCCCCCTGGGCTCTTGACTGCCAGAGCTCCGCTCCCGTGCGCTCCGGCAGGAAATGACCCCTGGTGACCATATAGGATTCATCCCAAACTGTATGGTTTAACTGTTGAATTTTGGCTAAATTCTAAAGCATCACCTGTCATGATGCTTTAATTTCTGGTTTTGTGCCAGAATTGACACCATGCATCAGCACAATGCTGAACAGCTTGCCCCTGCCCTCCCCTTCTCCCACTGGGTGCCAGCTTGAGCTAGAGCCGCCCGCCCGAGGGTCAATTCAGATGCAGATCCAGCTGAAAATCTGGGTTAGAACCAGTGTTCCTGCTAAGCTGAGTTAGTGTGAGCTAGCTCACAGGTTTTTAGCCTCCGGCTCAAACATTTTTTGTCTTTGCTCAGGAAGGATAGCTCCAGAGCACACTCATTGATGCAGTAGCCAAATATCTTGCTCACAACTTTCATGACAGTAGCTCACAAAGTAGAATTTTTGCTCACAAGACTCCACAGCTTAGAGGGAACATTGGTTAGAACCTAGAAATCCATCAAGATGGTGGCTGGAAGAATGGCAATTAGTAGACAGGAGGGCAATCAAGGGCATAGGAAAGCCGACAGACTAGGAGGAGAGAAGGTAAGGTAAGCCAACTCTAAGTTGGGAAATTCCTGGGTATTTGGGGGCATATTCTGGGAAGGGTGGGGTTTGGGTAGGGCAGGGACCTCTGTCCACCCCCCTCCCCCCAAAGCAGACATTTCCTCCACGGGAACGGATCTCTGTACTCTGGAGATCATTTCTGATTCCAGGGATCTCCAGGCTCCACATGGAAGCAGCCAACCCTAAAGGGAGATGAAGTAACAACAGATGACCAGGCAGAAATAGGAGCATAAAGACTCAGAGGGGGATTGCTAACCTAACTGAGCCCCGAGGGCGTTTGTGGAATGTTGAGAAAGGACAGTGGGCACCCCTTCAAATTGGCCGCCATGGGAGGCGACCACAAGCTGTCCACAAACGCTAGTATGTTCCATAAAAGATTGGGAGGTTCCAAGTCAAGCATCACCTGATGGCACAGGGAGTCCCTGGAGAAAATGGCCCCTTTGGAGGGCGGACTCGCTGGCATTACACCCACTGGGGTCCCTCCCCAACCCTCCAAATCTCCAGAAATTTCCCAATCCAGAGCTGGCAACCCTACACCAATGTTCCCTCTAAGCTGTGGAGTCATGTGAGCAAAAAATCTACTTTGTGAGCTACTGGCATTAAAGTTGTGAGTGACCGATTTGGCTACTGCATAAATTAGTTGGCTCTGGAGCCATCCTTCCTGAGCTAAGACAAAAATGTGTGAGATGGAGGCTAACAAACTGTGAGCTAGCTCACACTAACTCAGCTTAGAGGGAACACTGCCCTACACACAAAGAAAGACCCAAGCCTGATCTGTCTGGGGGAGCGCTAGCAAAGCCAAGCAGTGGTCCCGGAAAAGTGCGTTGCCCCATTTTCCTCCCGCACTGAAGTCTTGAATGAGCACGTGCAGCTCCACAAATGCTGCAGAACCCAATTGGTCCTGTTAAGTTGCTCGCTTAACAAAGCCGTCGGAGAGTGATTCAGCAAGAACACAGCTTTATTCTTCCACTTGAACACAACTCCAACACGGATCAACATCGGATAGCCAGAACAGCCTTTGCATTGCAGCTGTCCTGCTTTTAAACATTCCCGGCTAATGTAGCCACACCCACTGTACAAATACCGACCAATACGGTTGTTCACATAAGGACCAATCACGGATGTTCCCGCTCAGGGAGCTTGCTAGAAGGTGATTGGTTAGGTGCTTCCTGGGCTAGTAACATGATTGGATGGGTTTGGATCCTAGCCCAGGACGAAGCTTTACATTACACTTCAATTAGATGTTTCACAACATATCATGCATTCAAGGCAGCTTTGAATACGCTACAGATCCTGATCTCTGTAAGACCCTGTGATTCCCCACCCCGCCCGCCATTCTTTTAATAGGTCCACAGTGGCCAAATGTCATCTGAATCCCTAGTGGGGAAGGAGAAGAGAAGACCCTTCCCTGCCAAACGTCAGGAAAGAGCCCCTTCCCCTCTGGAGTCAGCTTCACAAGGGTTTTGGCACCTGGAAAGCTGAGCACATTCCTCCGATCACTTAGCAAAGGTTAATGCCGGCCGTCACTGGAATGAGCTGATGAAGGAGTGATTAATATACTCGGCATTTCTCAAGTGTAGCTCCCTGCAGAAAACACAAATACAGCAAAGGATTTTTCTTCAGGATGATTACGTTTAAATTTCACAGTCAGCGAAGCAGAGCAAAAAATCTCTTTCTACGGACATGCTCGTTAAAGGCCTGTGAAAGGTTCACGTTTGGACTGGCGCAGCACGGCGAGGGAGCCAGGAACCAGTCCTCAGTTCAAGTCTCCTCCGTGCCGTGAATGCAGCAGGTGGCTTTAGGCAAGCTTGGATCCGACACACGCTCCGGAACTAGGGGTGCCAGCCTCCAGGCGGGACTTGGGGTCCCCCCAGAATTACAGCTCATCTCCAGACTGTGGAGATGAGTTCCCCTGGAGAAAATGGCTGCTTTGGAGGGGGGACTCTGTGGCACTCCACCCCGCGGAGGTCCCTCCCCTTCCCAAGCCCCGCCCCCAAACCATCCAGGAGTTTCCCGACCTGGAGCTGGTTAACCCTACCCCCACCCCCCGCCAGCGGCCAGGAGGGACGTGGCAACCCTACCCGGAACTGTATGGGGGAGGGTTAGATGCTACTGACCGACCATAGCAGGGTTGCCAAACCCTCCGGTTCGGCAGGGGTCCCCTGCTTTTGGGGGGGTTCTCCCTGCCGCTGGCCAGCTGGCCGATGGGGGAAGCCCCTTCCCCAATCCCCAAAACCCGCAACCACCCTCCTCCCTGCACTTAAAGGGGCTCCCTTTAAGTGCAGGGAGCTGGCGCTTCCCGCGTGCCCAATCTCCAAGGGGAGATCGGGCGTGCGAAGCCTTCTAGCTCCCTGCACTTAAAGGGTCCCCTTTAAATGCAGGGAGCTGGCATTTCCCCGCGCACCCATCGGGCGGGCGGACAGAGGGGGCGGACGTCCCCAACGTGACGTCATCACATCGGGGATGCCCTGCCCCCTTCAGGAACGCCCCCAAAGTCCCTTGCTGGGGGTGGAAGATGGACTTGGCAACCCTAGTGGTGCCCCCTTTGGCCCTGGTGCCCTAAGCACGTGCTTAGTCTGCTTAATGGTGAATCCGCCCCTGGTCCCAGGAAACGCGAACAACAAAGAAGATGTTCAGAAGGAATAAACAAGGCTTTTGTAGTGGTTGCACACACAGAGGCTAGAAAACTGTGAGCTGGCGCACACTAACTCAGCTTAGAGGGAACACTGCTTGGCAACCCTAGACCACAGCAAAGCAAGGACTGCAGAAATAAGGGCTGTGCAGTCTATGGTGTACAGGGGAGTGGGATCATACCCAACAGTACGGCCTTCCCAATGTCTGCGTACCAAGTAATTATCCGCAGAGAGCTCTAGGCACATCCAACTACTCACACACGACGTCTGTGCAATCGAGAGCCCAGCTGCATGGAAAAACCTGTGTGTGTGTGCACTTGTATGTGTGTAGGGTGTGCTGTAGATCAGGGTTGCCCAGCATAGTGCCTGTGATACCTTTTCTGGCGCCCACCAAGTGTTTTTAGAAGGTGGTTGGGATCTGGCAGGGATCCCGCCCACCAGGACTTCTGACTGGCCACTGGAGAGCTTACGGGTTGTGAAGATTAAAATAACACTGTTTCAGGAGCATAGCCAGAAAATTGGGTAAGTGGGGCATGGGGAAATCTGAGGGGTGCCCTGCAATGCTCCCTCTAAGCTGTGGAGTCTTGTGAGCAAAAATGCTACTTTGCGAGCTACTGGCCTTAAAGTTGTGAGCCAGCGATTTGGCTACTGCATAAATTAGTTTGCTCTGGAGCAGTGTTCCCTCTAAGCTGAGTTAGTGTGAGCTAGCTCACAGTTTTTTAGCCTCCGGCTCACACATTTTTGTCTCAGCTCAGGAAGGATGGCTCCAGAGCAAACTAAGTTATGCAGTGGCCAAATCACCTGCTCACAACTTTAATGTCAGTGGCTCACAAAGTAGAATTTCTGCTCACAGGACTCCACAGCTTAGAGGGAACATTGCTCTGGAGCCATGCCTTCCTGAGCGAAGACACAAATGTGTGAGCCAGAGGCTAAAGAACCTTGAGCTAGCTCACACTAACTCAGCTTAGAGGGATCATTGGTGCCCTGGCTCTGCCTGCTCCTCCTCGTGCAACAGCAGCAGAAGCAGCAGCTACGGCTCCACTGTGACCTCTAGTCCTCCTCTGGTCCTTTCAATTGGAGAGACTCACTTCTGGGCTGCTTTTCCGTATGAGCTGGACACTCCCTCTTTTGCATTTTGCAATTTTATTTTATTTTTTGCAATTTTAATGACACGTTTAAAACCCTGTTTATTTTTCAGCCTGGAAAAAAAGAAAATGAGACTGAAGTTCCCCTGACTGTGCCCGGGGTCATTTTGGAAATCCCACACACATCTCGCATTTTTAATTTTTTTAATTCTTAAAATAAAAATTGTCCATGGAGCAGCACTCATCTGTGGGGGGCACTGGCCCCAAATGCCCCCCTCCGGCTACAGGCCTGCACTGTTTCCTGTCAGCAAGCTGCCAATGTTTTGTTTTCGTTCTGTATATGTGTGTGTGCGCGCGCTTGCCCCTTCCTTGTAGAATCGTAGATGCGCATGTCTATGTAGCTCGCCGAAACAATTATCTCGCTCAAGGCCACAGGTGGAGGCAAAGGCTTGTTAGTGTCGGGAAGTTCTCACTGAACAGAGTGAGAAGGAGATAACATGAGAAACTTGGAACCATTAGTTCTCAGGCCAAAGGCGCGCGCGGGAACCCCCGCAATTGGCACGTAGTAGTTTGAATGTTTATTATATGCTTTGAGACTGCGTTTAACCCTCATTCTGAACAGTGATCCTGTTATGCACCTTCAGCTCTAATAAAGTTACCTTTTCTTCAAAAGCGTGCTTATTATGATGCAAGGAGGAGTCTGACATTTCCATAGTGTTGGTTTTATTCCCTCACACCCTTCCTTCCCACCGTATTTTAAAAAATTATTTCTCTCGTACGCCACACTTTGGCTTCCTCTGCGTGTATGTGTGTGGCCCCACGGCAGCCATTTTGTACTCGGTCCCACCTCCCATGGTGGCCATTTTGTGGCTGCACCCTCTGCCCTGTGCCAGGATCCGGAAGGGGCCCACAGGTTCAAAAAGGTTGGGGACTTCCACTGTAGATATTTGGCTGGACATGCAGGCGTGGCATGGGACCAGAGGATATGATCCCTCCCTCACCCCAGTGTACACACTTCCATCGTCACAGGCCCTTAATAGGGTTGCCAACCTCAAGGTGGGGCCTGGAGTTCTCCTGGAATTATGACTTCTCCAGACGATGGAAACCAGTTCCCTAGAGGAAGTGGCAGCATTGGACGGTGGACTCTATGGCACCACACCCTTGCTGAGACCCCTCCCCAAACTCCCCCTTCCCCAGGACGTTTGTTCTTCAGTCGCTCAGTCGAGGCCGACTCTTCGGGACCCCATGGACCAGATCCCGCCAGGCCCTCCTGTCTTCCGCCATCCTCTGAAGTTGGCTCAATTTCATGTTCGTTGCATCGATGACACTGTCTAACCATCTCATCCTTTGCCGTCCCCATCTTCTTTGACCTTCAATCTTTCCCAGCATCAGGGTCTTCTCCAGTGAGTGCTCCCTTCTCATTTGGTGGCCAAAGTATTTGAGCTTCAGTTTCATTATCTGGCCTTCCAGGGAACAGTCAGGGTTGATTTCTTTTAGGATTGACTGATTTGATCTTTTCGCAGTCCAGGGGACTCTCAAGAGTCTTCTCCAGCACCATAGTTCAAAAGAATCTATTCTTCAGCGCTCGGCCTTCCTTAGAGTCCAACTCTCGCAGCCATACATGACTACAGTGCCCAGGACTGCCCCTCCCCAAAGCTCAAGGAGCATCCCAAGCTGGAATTGGCAACCCTCCCCATTCAATATGGCCACGAAGAAGTAACTTGGGGGCAAAGGCAGGGAACATCGTCTGGGCTTCTCCTTCTGCAGTTTCCCCCCAGGTAACACAGCATATTTCACATGGAAAACCAAAAGGCTACCTAGTTTAATATGTTGTTGTTCAGTTGCACAGTCGAGTCCAACTCTTCGTGACCCCCTGGACCACATCACGCCAGGCCCTCCTGTCCACTGCCATCCTCTGGAGTTTGCTCAACTTCATGTTCAGTCTAGTTTAATATACAATATTTAATTAGATGCAGGGGTCATTTTGTAAAAAAAGAGGTGCAGGAGCTCATTAGCATAACTCATCAGCATAACTCATTTGCATACGCCATATCCCCCTGACATCACCGG
>NW_015161522.1:41155-60737 GCF_001447785.1 Gekko japonicus
GAAACACCCACCACTCAGGGTCCACTGGACTCTTTTGGATTGCTAGCTGTTGGGGGGGGGGGACGTGCAGATCTGCCCTCGCAGAGGAGGGAGAGCTTGTACCTGAATAAAACTTGGTCTTAAAGGTGCCACTGGACTGTTTTGGACCCTGGGACCGGGAGGGGAGCTCTGCAGCTTACCTGGCTGCTTCTTGCTCTGACTGAGGGCTGCTGGGAGCAGGGGGTGGGGCTTGTTGCATGTGCCCGCCCCCTGGGCTCTTTACTGCCGGAGCTCCACTCCTGTGCGCTCCTGCAGGAAATGACCCCTGATTAGATGAATTTATTAATAATCCTGAATTCTGACTCTTGTGAGACAGGCAAACCACCACCCTGAAGGTCACATGTGAAAGGACAGGTGTATGTGACCATATTTGTCCATTAGCCTACAGCACGCTGGGCCCATATGTTGAACAGTCATGAGAATATCAGAGGAGCCCTGCTGGATCAGACCAGTGGCCCATCTAGCCCAGCATCCCGTCTTACACAGTGACCAACCAGTTCCTCTGAACGCCCAGGAACATAGCATAGAGGCCAAGGCCTTCATAAAAAGAGTCCTGCTGGATCAGACCAGTGGCCCATCTAGCCCAGCATCCCGTCTTACACAGTGACCAACCAGTTCCTCTGAACGCCCAGGAACATAGCATAGAGGCCAAGGCCTTCATAAAAAGAGTCCTGCTGGATCAGACCAGTGGCCCATCTAGCCCAGCATCCCGTCTTACACAGTGACCAACCAGTTCCTCTGAACGCCCAGGAACATAGCATAGAGGCCAAGGCCTTCATAAAAAGAGTCCTGCTGGATCAGACCAGTGGCCCATCTAGCCCAGCATCCCGTCTTACACAGTGACCAACCAGTTCCTCTGAACGCCCAGGAACATAGCATAGAGGCCAAGGCCTTCATAAAAAGAGTCCTGCTGGATCAGACCAGTGGCCCATCTAGCCCAGCATCCCGTCTTACACAGTGACCAACCAGTTCCTCTGAACGCCCAGGAACATAGCATAGAGGCCAAGGCCTTCATAAAAAGAGTCCTGCTGGATCAGACCAGTGGCCCATCTAGCCCAGCATCCCGTCTTACACAGTGACCAACCAGTTCCTCTGAACGCCCAGGAACATAGCATAGAGGCCAAGGCCTTCATAAAAAGAGTCCTGCTGGATCAGACCAGTGGCCCATCCAGCCCAGCATCCTGTCTCACAGAGTGGCCAACCAGTTCCTCTAGAGGGCCAGTCCTCAGCTTTGTGGGGGCCGGGGCAGTTTGCTCTCCCCCCCTGACTTCACCCCTGCCCTTTAAAGCATACGAAGTGCTGTGAACATTTTAATGTGCTGTAGATGTGCGTACGTAAGCCCTGAACTGGATGGCCTACGCTAGCCCTATCTCATCAGGTCTCGGGAGCTAAGGAGGTTTGGCTAGGATTGCCAGGTCTAGATTGGGAAATCCCTGGAGACTTGAGGGTGGAGCTTGAGGAGGGGAGGGACCTTTGCATGGTATAATACCATAGAGCCCGCCCTCCAAAGCAGCCATTTTCTCCAGGGGAAATGCTCTTGGTCATCTGGAGGTCAATTGTAATAGCGGGAGATCTCCCGGGGACACCTGGAGACTGGCAACCCTAGGTCCAGCCCCGATGAGTCGTTGGATGGGAGACCATCAGGGAAAGTCCAGAGTTGCCATGCAGGGGCAGGCCATGGCCATGGCCAACCACCTCTGTTTGTCTCTTGCCTTGAAAATCCTGCAGGATTGCTATACGTCAGCTGCAAGGTGACCAACCTTTCCACCACCCTATATATGCAAAGCATACTTATGATGGAGGGCGGGTTCCAGCCATGCCACTCTCCAGGGCTTTTTTTGTAGAAAAAGCCCAGCAGGAACTCATTAGCATAATAGGCCACACCCAAGAACAGAAACTCATTAGCATATTAGGCCACACCCCCACACCTTCCCTTGGCTTACCTGGGTGACCCGCAGCTGCGGGGTGCCTGGGCAAGCCGGCCCTTGGACAGGCCGGGGAAGGCACTGGGAGTCATTTAAATGCCTCCCCGATCCTTCCAGGGGGCCCCTGGCTTGCCCGCCTTGGAGTCGCTGGGGGGGGGGTCGCTCTCCAGGCCTTCCATCTGTAGCCAGGCATGCAGAGGTTTTGGCTGTAGTGGGCGTGGCCAGCTCTGTTCCTGTGCGTTCCTGCCCAAAGATAGCCCTCCCGCTCTCCTTCCCCTGCTCTCCCTTGAGTCCAACATTACCTCCTTAAATACCTCAGTCCTCAGTTTCTTCTCCTTTTGGCCACTGTCTTCTCCTTCAAAATTGGTTTATTTTATGTTTGCATCTCACTTTTCTCTCTATAGGGACCCAAGTGGCACACAACGTGAAAAATATGTAATATACATAGTCAGCAAAAAACTGCATCTTGGGTTGGTCCAAGATTCCATCACTAGCTTCTGCGAAAGCACTGGTTAAGAGCCAAAGCGCCACATCGGCTTATGCCCAGGGGCCTCTGCACGCCCCCACGCTAAGCTTTATATAAGTAGCCGAGTGGAAGAAGGGAAGGTTTCGACACCCCACCTTTCCTCCACCTTAAGAAGTCTCAAAGCAGCTTGCAATCCACCTGCTCTTCCTTTCCCTCCAACAGTCACCTTGCGAGCTAGGTGGGACTGAGAGAGTTCTGAGAGAACTGTGACCGGCTCAAGGTCGCCCAGCAGGCTTCGTGTGGAGGAGTGGGGAATCAAACCTGGTTCTCCAGATTAGAGACCAGGGGTCATTTTGTAGAAAAAGAAGTGCAGGAGCTCATTAGCATAACTCATTAGCATAACTTATTTGCATATGCCACACCCCCTGACACCACCGAAAGTGTGTCAGAAGGCAACAGCCACTGCTCAGGCTCCACTAGACTCTTTTGGGATTGCTAGCTTGGAGGGGGGGAATGTGCAGATCTGCCCTCACAGAGGACCTCCTGTTTTGAATTGCTAGCTATGGGGTGGGGGAACGCACAGATCTGGAAAGAAAGAAAGAAAGAAAGAAAGAAAGAAAGAAAGAAAGAAAGAAAGAAAGAAAGAAAGAAAGAAAGAAAGAAAGAAAGAAAGAAAGAAAGAAAGAAAGAGGCTTCTTGCTCCTTGTAGCCTGGAACTGCTGGGAGCAGGGGGTGGGGCTTGTTGCATGTGCCCGCCCCCTGGGCTCTTTAGTGCCGGAGCTCCGCTCCTGTGCGCTCCTGCAGGAAGTGACCCCTGTTAGAGACCCTTGCTTTTAACCACTACACCATGCCGGCTCTCCCCACAACAGGCAGCTTGTGAGGTAGGTGGGGCTGAGAGAGTTCTGAGAGAATGGTGACTGGCCCAAGGTCACCCAGTTGACTCCATGTGGAGGAGGAGTGGGGAATCAAACGCAGTCCTCCAGATTAGAGCCCACCAGGCTTAACCACTACATCACAGAAAAAACACTGTGGAGCTATCGTGCAGCTTGTTAGAGGTTCCCCCAGCAATTCCTCTTTTTGGGACCCTCCCTTCCTTCCGTTCGTCTGGGATCCTCAAAGCATTTTACCTCAGAGTATGGAAGCAAAGATTCTGAGGAGGCCTTTAATCGCTTTTAAATTTACAATGGAACCAAAACCTTCTTCTTCAAGTAACTCTCCTGCCTTATAGAGTGACGTGGGCTCCATCATGGATTAATTGGTAGGAAGAGCAGGTTTATAACTGCTAACTTAGCATCATGTCTTACAACAATTATTTTTTAAAAATCTCTTAAAAGTGGGCAGTAAATTTAAGTGCTTTTTAACAGCCGCCTTCAAAGGCCATCACCTCCTATCAGATATTCTGTAAATCCTCCGGTGAGACAGTGAGTGGTTACATCATGCCAAAGACTGTTTTAATTGTTCGATTTCGAAATAAAATGCCAGATGTTAATTGATTTTTTCCCCTTTCATGATAGCTTTTAGCACTATAGTTAATAAAGTTTTGGTTCTTCTTGTCAAATATTTAAAGGATTAATATTTAGAAACTACGACGAACTTGAAGGTTAGGGCTTCACTCAGAAAAATGTTTAATATTAGGGCCCCTATATACTAGCCCATATACCAAAATTTGGTAACTTGCCTTATGATAATTGGGAGTTTTGTTTTTAATTATATAAATGCTCTACCACTGGGTGGGGAAGAACAACCTTCTTCTGCCTGACTGGTATATCCCACGAAAGAATCTTAAAAAGCCTTTCAGCATCTAATTTCCGACCCACACAGAAAACAGGTTTGTGATTTAGATTAGGACTGCTAACAATGCCACAATTTTTAATTGATGAACCATCCGCCTTTTAACGGATTAACTAACGTTAAATACATGTGCATTTTACCAAGATCGATCTGTTCACAGGGCCGGCCTGACCACTAGGCAAACCGAGGCAAAAACTTAGGGCGCCAGAGCAAGAAGGGGCACCAAAGAGCCTGTGCTGAGTCAGGCCCATGGCTACAGTGGGGCATCTTGGGGCTAGGCCCCCTGACTTACTGGCAAAGCCCCCCCCCCCGACTTCCCATCCAGCCCAGGGTCCCCGAGCGGTGGCAGGTGCAAGGAAGGAGATGGGTATTCCTTTAATTCGATTAGCCAGTGCCCCCTAAGAAATTTAAATGCCCCCCGACTGAAAAAATCCTGGCTACAGGCCTGTGCTGAGTGGAGCGATTGCTTCCTAATACTGAGTAATCATAAGGGCCTATCTAGCTTAGGGTTGCAAACAGCATAGAGCAAAAAAATTTCCTGTCCAGTGTTCCCTCTAAGCTGAGTTAGTGTGAGCTAGCTCACAGTTTTTTACCCTCCAGCTCAGACATTTTTGTCTTAGCTCAGAAAGGATGGCTCCAGAGCAAACTGATGCAGTAACCAAATAACTCGCTCACAACTTTAAGGCCAGTAGCTCACAAAGAAGAATTTTTGCTCACAAGACTCCATAGCTTAGAGGGAACATTGGCTCCTGTCCCTTTAACAGAGGCTTGAAACTGTGCGAGGCATGGCGCTAAATGAAATCACATGAGAAATAACATCTCGTTGAGTCCCTGTTAAAGGGACAGGACATTTTTTTCACTCTAGGCAAACCTAACAATCCTCACTTTTTCTCCCTGGGAGACGCTCGACCGCCTTAAACCTGCCGTGTCTGCTGGAGAGCAAGGAGAATACCGGCTTGTAGAATGCTGAGTGCAGTGGAGCCCTTCAAGGTACAGGAGGCTTCACTGAATTGGGGCCTGTTAACCCCTTCTTACACCAAAAGGCTGGAGCTCTACAAAAAGTAGTAAACCCAAAGTTCAGTCCGTGTGGCTTTTTACTTTAGTTACTTATTAAAAACGTTTACGAGTCGCCTTTCTTCTTTGCAAAGCTGAAGGTGGCTACAACACAGGCAAACACATAAAATAAACTCTATTACCATTTTAAATCACAGCTCAGGACCGCAAGTAAACATCACTAAAGTGGTCCTCAATAGAACTGTCTTCAGCCGCCCCCTGAAGATCAAAAACGAAGGAGCCAGCCACACCTCCACACTTGTGAGGCTACCACAACTCTACCCTCTCCTCTACCCAGGGGTCATTTCGTAGAAAAAGAGGTGCAGGAGCTCATTAGCATAACTCATTTGCATATGCCACGCCCCCTGACATCACCGGAAGTGTGTCAGAAGGCAACACCCACCACTCAGGCTCCACTGGACTGTTTTGGATTGCTAGTGCAAATCTGGGGGCGTGCAAATCTGTCCTCGCAGAGGACAGAGAGCTTGTACCTGAATAAAACCTGGTCTTAAAGGTGCCACTGGACTTTTTTGGAGGGGGGAGGGGCTCTGCAGCTTACCTGGCTGCTTCTTGCTCTGATTGAGGGCTGCTGGGAGCAGGGGGTGGGGCTTGTTGCATGTGCCCGCCCCCTGGGCTCTTTACTGCCGGAGCTCCACTCCTGTGCGCTCCTGCAGGAAATGACCCCTGCCTCTACCCACCAAATGAGCTTCTTTGATTGATGGGGCATCAGAACAGGAAGCTGCCTTATACTGAATCAGACCCTTGATCCATCAAAGCAGTATTGTCTACTCAGTCTGGCAGCAGCTCTCCAGGGTCTCAGGCAGAGGTCTTTCACATCACCTGCCCCCTGATTCTGTTAACTGGTGATGCCAGAGATTGAGCCTGGAACCCCCTGCCCACCAAGCAGATGTTCTACCACTGAGCCACAGCCCCTCCCCTTACCGCCACTTATCAAAATTCAGACTGGGAAGGGGTTCAGTTTGGCAGAGCTGCTGTGAAACTTTGCCCGCTCATTCCCCTTTATTAACTCTGACTGTCCCTGCAGGTTTAGAACTCACTTATCAGTCCCAGGGATCAGTTTGGTTGCTCTAGTATAATATAATTTGTTCTCTTAGCGGCTGCGTTTTTCTCTGCAAAGCACCGGAATGAACGAACGCAGAACTCTATTAGGCAGCATCAAAAGCACTGAGCCTCACCAGAAAACAAGGTAACGATGAAATGAAACCAATCCTGAGTAGCCAATGAAATGACTTCCTTAGATTCCAAAGACTAATCCGGACAACCTGCACGGGAAAAGCACTTTAGCAGCAGCTGCTGACACCTTAGCAATAGCGGGGGACTCTGATGACATTTGCTTTATTCTTAGTTTAACTGCTATATCTGAGGTTGGTTAGTAAAACAGTAAATCACCATGTGCAATTAAACAATATTTGTTGGTTTTTATATGCAAGGTTTAGAATTCAATTATTAACAAAATTACAACAATAACACTACAATATGCAATATAAAGTTTAGCAGTACATACAGAGTAATACAGTACTAGTTACAGACAAACGACGGAGTTCTAGTACACTGTCCGTTTGCGTGTCCTTCTTCAGGTTTGTCATTCTGTAATTATTTCTTCATTAGAACGAAGTGTTGCAAGCTGCAATGGAGTGTAACTTGCTTAATAACCAAAAACATAAAAATTCCTCTAATATATAGAGGAGCATTTTACATTTTATAAACTCACCCATATTTCAAAATGCTAATTCTTATACAATTTTTTGATGTACGCTACCACGCAAACGGATAGTGTACTAAACTCCGTTGTTTGCCCGTTCATTCCCCTTTATTAACTCTGTTTCTACTGGAATCCCGTGGCATCCGGCGCCTGCCCATGTCCCGTTGCAAACCAGATTTTTTTTTTTTAAGTATCCACAGGATACGCACAAAAGCCCACCGGCACATGCGCACACTGTGGTGAGGGGAAAAAAATTCCCATTTGCCATGGCCTCACGATTGCCAGTGTGATAGTGCCGCGCCACTTCTTTGCCGCGCTGCAGGATAGCCGTGTTATTGGCACCTAACGGCATATCCATGGGATCTCCACGGGACATGTGATCGGGCTGCCGCGCGTTACTTTGCTCCGGGAACAGCCACGCTTCCCACACACACACACATTTTCCGGCCCATGTGACCGGGACCCTTGTTTGGCAGATGCCAAGGTGGCAGATTCCCCTGGTGGATAAAGAACAGGGTCCAAAGGCCAGATGCTGGGAAGATCAAGCTTCTTCCCCCGAGGCACTGGTCAGGGGGATGAGATTAGGAACAGTCCTTCTCCCTTTGCCGTGACTAGAAACCCTGTTTTCAGGGCTCCTGCAACACGGAGAGAGGAGCTGGTCCCAGCATGGAGATGGAGGTGGACAAAAACAAGTAGGGTTCCCAAATCGGGCCGGGGGGCGGGGAATCCCCCACTTTGACAGCCCAATTTTTGACGGGACAAAAATCGGGTCCATGGGAAATCCCACCCCGCGTGCGCGTCACCCGGATGTGACGTTGCACGCTGGGGCAAGCCACAGCCATTTGAGGGGAAAACATAGAGTTTTCAACAAGGGACATCAGCAACCGGACGGGAGGCTATAAAAATACATTCCAATGCAACTTCGTGTTTTCCAAGTGTTACAACAAGCTCTGGTACAGAAATCCCCTGCTCTGCCTGTATTAAATTGTGCATACCACTAATGCTTGTCATACATTTTAGTGCAAACGAGAGGGGTGGGGAATGTAATTAGAAATTAAAATGTAAGATTCCTGTGTTCACACAGACATATATGTCCAGGATGTTTACATTACAGGGTCAGGTGGAAACAGATGCACTTTAAAAGCTTAGATGGTTTCCCAAAATGGAAATTAGGTTGTATCCTATGCACTGTGGAGCTGCTTAAAGCCTACTGAAGACGGTGGGATTTAAGCGGCCTAAGCATGTGCAGAATCACAACCTTGATCTTCATCTTTTGACAGGAACGGCCTATACAGAAGCCCTTTCCAAATTTCTCAGCTAGGCCTATCATTCGCACCTTCTTCTTGGAGAGAATACATCATCATTTACTCTATTAGAAAATAAATGTAAGGATATATTATGGAATTTGCATTCCATTACCTTGGTTTGCATGCCATAAAACATTTATTACACCCTTGGGCAACAGGCTTAATAATGACTGGGTGAAATGCACTAATGTGGTATTGGCCTTGCTAGAGAACAAAAGATTAATGTTCTTTGATGTCACCCAGCTAATAGTTGTGCTCGCCAATTTGTCCCTTCAAAATACATTACAGTCACTGAGACAATCCCTGAAAGAATAAAAGGAGCACCAGACTTCAACATGTTTCACTCCTTTTATTCTTATTTTAGACTTCAAGCCAGGAACAGAAACCCCCACTAAAGTGTATACAAGTTTCCATGCAGAGCCTCAGTCAGGGCCTGCATCAGAATGCCCTAAGTCGGGGCACCTGCCAGGGCCCAGGGTTTCTGGCGGGGTCCACGGCCACCGGTCCCCGTCTGTACACCTCCTCTGCCACCTGCCTGTGCGCCCTTCCCTCACCCACTTGCTTGCAAGAACTCCACCTCCTTTACTCCTAGGCAGGGGTCATTTCATAGAAAAAGAGGGGGAGAGGGGTGGCTGCAAGATTTAAAGGGCCCTCCAGCTGACTGGTGGGCTGCTTGCTCCCGCCGATCAGCTGGAGGGCCCTTTTTGTGTCACAGGAGGGGGGAGAGGGGCAGCAGCTGTTGTAGGGTGTGCCTCACATTTGAGGGAGCGGAGCCCTGAAATGCCCCACCATAGCTACAGGCCTCCTTCAGAGTATTGTATCTGGTGGTTCTGGGCCAGAAGGGAACAGAAGTGGAATTAGGGCTGCCAAGTGTAAACCCCCGCTTTGGAGGCCCAATTTCCGCTGCCGCGGAATTGGGCCCCAGGGGGAACTCCGCCCCCCGAAGCGCAGTGTGGTTGCGTCACCAGAGGTGACGCGGTCACGCTGCACTTCGGGGGGCAGGGTTCCCCCTGGGGCCCGATTCCGTGGCAGCGGAAATCGGGCCTCCGAAGTGGGGGTTTACCCGCCCCCCACCCCCACTTGGCAGCCCTAAGGTATATATTCATTACATCTATGGTAATTTTCAAACTGTATAATACTGACAAATTGTACGAAATGTATGAAGCCATTGAGAGCTGACTATGCTCATGCTTACCTTGTAAATCTTTGCTGTTTATGAAAAAGAATAAAAATTATCTGGTAAATAGGCTTCATTTTCCCCGGGACTTCTTACCATTGGCTCTTAGCCAGGTTTCCCTTCCTGGTCAGTCTAAACAATAGCACGGTAAACAGATTAACCCTACAGTTTGGTGTAGTGGTTAAGTGCACGGACTCTAAACTGGGAGAACCGGGTTTGATTCCCCACTCCTCCACTTGCACCTGCTGGATAACCTTGGGCAAGCCATAGTTCTGATAAGAGCTGTCCTTGAAAAAGAGCAGTTTCTGCCAGAGCTCTCTCAGCCCCACCGACCTCACAGGGTGTCTGTTGTGTTGAGGGGAAGGGAAAGGAGTTCGTAAGCTGCTCTGAGACTCCTTTGGGTAGTGAAGGGCGGGGGTATAAATCCAATCTCTTCTTCTTCTTCTTCTTCTATAATGACTTAGACCTTGCAATACACACACACATATTTCCGACACATTGGAGGGTGGACTCCCAATCCAGGGCAGGCAGCCCAAGGAGACTGTTGGTAGAGCAACAATGACTCCATTCTCAACCTTCTCATTTTCAGACAGAGCCAAGCAACTCTGTTCATCCCAAGGCTTCCGGGTTTCTTGAGTGGCATGAAAAGGACTAGATCCTGCCTCTATCCTACCCCTGCCCTGAACTCCCTCCAGCCTAAGGAGAGTTTTAAGCAGCATTTCCATTGTAGGAAGAAGCACTGAAATGGTTTCTACCCAAGGTCTCCGAAAGGAGCTGAGAGCGCCTGGGAATGCAGTGAGACTTCATTGCAGGGTCATTGTAATGATAAAACAGAAGAAAGGAGACGAGACAAGCCTCTTTGTGTCCCTGTTGGGGAGAAGGGAAGGGCATAAATGAGGTAAATACGTAAATTGCTCAGAGCAGTGGTAGGATAGAGGTTTGGAGGTGGTTCGCCATCGCCTGCCTCTGCGTAGCAGCCCTGGACTTCCGTGGTGGTCTCCCATCCAAGTACTAACCAGGGCTGACCCTGCTTAGCTTCCAAGATCTGAGAAGACCCAGACAGCCCGGGCCGTCCAGATCAGAGTAAAGACACTGGAATTGATTTCCTAGTTCTGGACATGTTGATAGTGCCACTCAAAGAATGCCAAGAAAGGGGCTCATTGGGACTCACTGAGGGAACATTATTGCTGACCTTTCCTTTTGCGTTCTGCAGGAGCCTGGCTATGCCAGGTGAGGCCTCGAATGGCTGAGGGATGGGCACACACCGTTCCTTGCCCATCTCCCCTGCTGTTTCCGGAGCAAGCCCAGAAAACACCAGAAAGCTTTCAGCCCTCTGAAAAGCTGAGGTTCTGGCCCAGATTCCAGCTGGAGTCAAATTCTGTCCGAACCCTTTACGGAAAAGCTTTGAGGGTTTTATTTCTCTCTCTCTCTCTCCAAACAGCTTTGTTGAACGCAAGAGCTTGTTTTCTAGCAACCATTTTTAGATTTATGAGCTGCAGCCGTTCCTGATGACATAACTGCTTTGCCATTTGTTCCCCTTGCACATTCCCCCTCCGTTCCTTCAGCCTTCAGATCTTTTTAAGAACATCCCCCCCCCCTGGCTCTTGCTCAAATGCTAACAGGCCATAATGGAGAACTGGGCAGCTGTGCCAGAAGAGCTTCTCTCCCCCCCACCCCAGGATAGTGCTGACCACAAAACGCCAGATCAGCACATCTTGATAACTCATAACCCCTTGCCACGAGTTTTTATAGGATGCCTGATCCATTGTAAATCACTCCGGCTCTGTCGTCAACCCTGCTCCCAGCCCTGATTCATAGCGTCAGGAATTAAACTACTGTCACACTGTGTAGAGAGAAGATAACCATTTATGGCACCAGTATAATAATAAAAAAACAAGCCAAAACAAAAAAATAGACCCTCTTGGAAGCAATAAATTATAGATCCAGACTCAAAGGTCGAATTATTATCTTGGATTTCTTTACTTAAGCAAGACAAACAAATATTTCTTTGCCTCCAAACACCCATGATTTAGAAAAGAGTGACAAGTCATGTTGCTTTGCCTCTCACCAGGAGTGTTTGTTTTGGATGAACCACAGTAGGCTTGTAGATGTTCTCACATTCTTATCTGGATTCGGCTATTGCCCTGAGACCTTAGATCCAACAGGACAGTTTGGCATTCTCTGTTTGTCTGGAAGCCGATGTTAGTTTGAAAGACAACGATCCTACAAGAATGAAGCTAATGCACATGTTCAGAAGACAGTTTGAAGTCTGGACACCAGCTTGAACTCGGGGCCCATTTCCAAGGTGTGGGGAGGAAAATGCAAATGTGCCTTGTAATATGTTTTCTTTCTTGAATGCCAACAAATCAGAATGAAAATCAGTGTACATATTCAGGATCCCATTCTCTGTTTTAGCTTTGGACACCATCTAAGCCACCTTAGGTGTGGCTCAGTGGAAGAGCCTCTGCTTGGCATGCAGAAGGTCCCAGGTTCAATCCCCGGCATCTCCAGTGAAAAAGACCAGACAGTAGGTGATACCCTGGAGAGCCACTGCCAAGTCCAAGGAGACAGTCCTGACCTTGATGGACCGTTGGTCTGATTCAGGATAATGCAGCTTCATGTGTGTTTGTGTCCCAGGTTCAATCCCCGGCATCTCCAGTGAAAAAGACCAGACAGTAGGTGATACCCTGGAGAGCCACTGCCAAGTCCAAGGAGACAGTCCTGACCTTGATGGACCGTTGGTCTGATTCAGGATAATGCAGCTTCATGTGTGTTTGTGTGTGTGTGTGTGTGTGTGTTCCTCCTGGGGGATAGGAAACACGAGAAACTTCTAAAATGAGACCTCTAAGTCGTGGAGTTTATTAGAACATTTGTCATCATTTGTTTATGCAGGGAAGTTCTCCTGCCTGGTTTAATATAGTGGAGCTTCCTCCGCAGAAGAATTTTCACACCCTACTGAATCCTTTTGTTGCAACAGACTGATACTGTACAGCTACTCTTCTGGAGAGGTCTACGGCTGCAGGGGTATAGCGGCTGAACATGGACAGCCAGCAGAGAGTGGGTCAAAGTCAATGTTTCCCAAAGTCAATATTTCCCAAGTCAATCAAGACTCAAAGGTGAGTGGCAAAGCTGCTGAAAATGGATCACTGGGCCACCCACGAAGATCTGGCCTTGGAGACTTATGGTGACCCCCCCCCCAGGGTTTTCAAGGCAAGAGGCATGCCATTGACTTCAAGGCTGACCACGTGTCCATCCAAGCCACTTAACTAACAAGAATCTCTCAAGAGTAAAGAGTAAAAATGCACTTCAGTGTAGAAGTCATACTACCAGCTATACTCCAATAGGAACCACAAACAGCTTCTACTAACATCAAGCCTGCTGAATGAGGGTGGCTGCAGGGACTACTCTGTATTGGCCCCCTTCCAGACCAGCTGATTCTGATTGATTCCCACCACATGGGGGGGGGACATGCCTATCTGCATCAAGCCTGTCTTACCTATCTAGTGCTCCAAACACTCCGGGGAGGGGCAGCATTATCAGAGAGAATACTTACTTTTTTTTTATCTGCCACCATGCAATTTTGCATTCAGAGAATCCTACTTTCCCATCAATGAATCTTTCCCGTGTGGTGGAAATAAAATCAAATCTCAAAGGGGCCAGCACACAGTGGTCTCTTCAGCCACCCCAAATTCAGCAGACTTGGTTTTCTAGTCAATGTACTTGGGATCTCTCTCTCTCTCTCTCTCTCTCTCTCTCTCTCTCTCTTTCTCTCAATGCTCCCTTCTAAACTGGTGAAGCCAAACTTCTTGCACCCCCCTCAGTTCTCTCCTCTAGCACAGGCTCACCCGGCTTCCTGATTTTCAGTATCCAGCCTTCC
Organism: Gekko japonicus; assembly: GCF_001447785.1. Taxonomy (NCBI): domain Eukaryota; kingdom Metazoa; phylum Chordata; class Lepidosauria; order Squamata; family Gekkonidae; genus Gekko; species Gekko japonicus. The sequence continues at coordinate 54,514 of NW_015161522.1, forward strand.
CTTTCATGCTTGCTGATGTGACGTTCCAGGAGGCTCTTGCTGGAAATTAATTGCAACTAATTAAACAGGATGCAGTCGAGAAGGACAATTGGACAATAGTCCCCTGGAGACTGCTTCATTCCCAAAGGCATGCGCACCGCCGCTTGTGCTGGTTCAAGCCCATAGGAAGGGGGCGATAGATCATCATGTCATTTTACATTGTTATTTCTCTGAAAGCAGCAATTTAAAAGTCTCCAGTGAACCCTGAGCAACTCCATGCTAACAAGAAAAATGTTGCGTTTCAAGGCCATGAGATATATAAAAAAATACGGACCCAAAAGAACTGCTTGGTATGAAGAGCAGTATTAAATGGGAGCCATTATTTGCATGTCACGGATAATGTTGTAGCAAAAGGCTAGCAAAGCACTTCAGGAGCTGTAGGGTTCATTGATTTTGGGGGGGCATCTTTCTTCAAACTAGGTCAGAAATTCTACAGTGTGATTCTTACTTTATGTTACTGGACTCCCTGGCAACTTGCTTCTTGTTGGAGGCACACGAAGACCCTCTGGAAAGCCACAGCTCTGGACAATTTATACTGGGGGGAACTATTTAGGATAAGGTGACAGCATCATCTTGGTTTCCGTCTTCTTTAAACGAGGGGACGTGGCTCACTGGCAGAGCATCTACTTGGCATGCAGAAGGTCCCAGGTTCAAACCCCAGCACCTCCAGCTAAAAGGGTCATGTGCAATGCCCCCTCTGAGCTGTGGAGTCTTGTGAGCAAAAATTCTGCTTTGTGAGCTACTGGCATTAAAGTGGTGAGCGAGCGATTTGGCTGCTGCATGAATTAGTTTGCTCCGGAGCCCTCCTTCCTGAGTGAAGGCAAAAATGTGTGAGCTGGAGGCTAAAGAACTGTGCTCTAGCTCACAGCTTAGAGGGAGCACTGGTCAGGTGGTATGTGGTATGAAAGACCTCAGCCTCTGCTTCTTTGACTGGAGATGCCAGGGCTTGAACCTGGGACCTTCTGCAGGCAAAGCAGAGGCTCTTCCACTGAGCGGTGGCCCTTCCCCTGCAGGCGAGCCAGATTTCTGCCCAACGTCATTCAGAAGGAGAGGATCCCTACAGGGCCCTTTGAGGTTAAAGAGATGCTTTGTGGTAAAATAAAGCAAATAAATAAACCTGCATTGCTAAAAATGAAACTTCAGGAGAGATGTCATGATGCATCATGTGCACAGTTGCATGAGGGCTCCTTCCCCCCCTGCTGTACACATGCGCTCCTGCAGCTTGCTAAGATACAACAGGAAAAGAATTTGGATACAGCTGTACACATGATCTACGTAATGTACATGGGGCGGGGGGGAGCCAAGTGTACATGCCAGTCAATGCCGGTCTGCTTATTCACTTGAAGAGTTGACTTAAAAAGAAGCCAATTTAAGCCGTATGTGTGGAAATGACCTCAACCAGTGGGAGCCACATGCGGACTGGAATGCCCCCCCCCGTAGCAGCAATTACAGGATTAAAGCAATCATGAAGGGAAAATTGATAAAGCCGAGGAAGTGACCTTGGTTAGCCTGCTGATGTTGTTTAAAGGAATGTCAAATCGCAAAGAACATCGCATCACCACGTCATAGAACGACGGCTGTCAGAGAGTCAGAGAGTGTGCCTGCCTGACAACTCCACAGCGCCAGGAGACCAAATCGTAAGCACATGGCCTCTCTAAGTGTGGGATGAGATATGATACTCAACATGGGGCTGCAGCCAGAAATTGCGGCCTCCGGTCCAGCCCTTCGCTTCTTTGTAAAAGACATTTGAGCTGATTACTTTATTTATATCCAGACTTTCTCCCCAAAGTGGCTCACACTGTTCTCTGCTCCTCCGTTTTATCCTCACAACAACCCTGTGAGGGAGGCTCAATTGAGAGTGAGTGACTGGCCAAAGGTCGAACCTGGGTCTCCCAGATGTTGGTCTGACACTCTAACCCCTGCAGCACTCCGGCTCTCAAATTTGCCCTTCTGGTGACATCATCGTGCACAAGGTTGCTTCTGGAATGGGCGGAGAATGCACTATGTCCAGACATTCCTAAATCTTATTTGGGGGGGAAGAGAACCCGTAACAGGCCATCAGGTTGAAGGGGAGAACCATATACAGCAGGGGTCCCCAACATGTCGTCGAATGCTTTCACGGCCAGAGTTCATTCGTTTTTGTAGATTTTCCAGGCTGTGTGGTCGTTGGTCTTGGCACTGTAGTACCTGACGTGTCACCAGCAGCCGTGACTGACATCCTCAGAGGTATAACACTGAAAAATGGAGTACTCTCTGTGTTAAGGTGAGAAAAAAATGGTAGGCAGGTAATTTATATCTACTCAGGAAGGTGGGGTAGGGCTGAGTCATTATTTTGTAGGAGTTCCCCACTAGGGAGTTCCCCTAGTGGAGGAGCTTTCCTTTTTAAAAAAGGTTTTAAAACAATTTTATTGAAGAAAGAATTTTACAATTGTGCTACATCGCCAAACTCAGTTAATAGTATAAAAAAAGAAAACTTCACATGCGTGCTTTATATTCATATCTTCTTCTTCTTCTTCTTCTTTCTTCTCCCAAACCTATTAGTAAATACTATTTATAAAGTTTTCAAACAATCGTAGCTCATTATAATAATTAACAATATATTAACAGTTGGCCTTGAACTATGTTATAATTATAATTAATCTCAGTCCTCAGAGGCCTCAAAGGTCAGGAGGGTAGAAACCCTCTGGAGGAGCTTTCCTGAGGAGGTTCTTTTGCATACGGATCAGCTGCTGAAATTCTAATCCCCAACCTTTCCGTGCACGTGGACGCCTTTGGGATTCCAACACAGGACAGCAGGTGCAGCCACAAAATGGCCACTGTGGGAGGCAGAGGGGAGCCAGCCACAAAATGGCTACCGCAGGTGGTGGAGTGCCCCACACAGAGAGAGAGAGAGAAGCCCAAATGTAGCGGACATGAGGAGTAATTTTTTAAAAAATACACTGGGAAAGAGGAGTGGGAGAAAGAATAACCAACACACCAAAACCATGTTATTTTAATCTGCACAGTCAGTCAGAGCTCCAGTGGCCAATCAGAAGCTCTGATGGGCAGGAGCCCTATTTGGCCACACCCACTTAAAAAAAAAACCCACCCTTGACCAGTGCCAGGAACAGTGGGCACTACATTGTAAATCCTGGTGTCTTTGATGCACTAAGACTCCGTTCATCTGGACCTGCAGACAGGGGTCATTCCATAGAAAAAGAGGAGCAGGAGCTCATTAGCATAACTCATTAGCATGACTCATTTGCATATACCACACCCCCTGACATCACCGGAAGTGTGTCAGAAGGCACCACCCAACACTCAGGCTCCACTGGACTGTTTTGGATTGCTAGCTATTGGGGGGGGGGAACGTGCAGATCTGTCCTCGCAGAGGAGGGAGAGCTTGTACCTGAATAAAACTTGGTCTTAAAGGTGCCACTGGACTGTTTTGGATTGCTAGCTATTGGGGGGGGGAGAAACATGCAGATCTGCCCTCACAGAGCAGGGAGAGCTTGTACCTGAATAAAACTTGGTCTTAAAGGTGCCACTGGACTGTTTTGGACCAGGGAACTGGCAGGGGGGGGGAGCTCTGCTTCTTGCTCTAACTGAGGCCTGCTGGGAGCAGGGGGTGGGGCTTGTTGCATGTGCCCGCCCCCTGGGCTCTTTACTGCCGGAGCTCCGCTCCTGTGCGCTCCTGCAGGAGATGACCCCTGCCTGCAGATATGTAGGAGCCATTTGTCTATGGTGTGTGTTGCTGCCATTCCAGAGTACCTCTGAAGGAAATAACACCTTGGGCAAGGCCAGTCTCCCGACTGGCACAGCCAATCAGCATCTGCCCTGAGGACAACAGTCAAAAGGGAAATGCATTCACTGGGGGAATCTCTTCACAATGGGGATCTCTTACTAACCGGAGAGTCTGCAGTTGAAAGGCCACCAAACAGAAGTGTCCTCAAACCCCATCATGGTATCTTCAACACTATTTCTACGTGGCCAGTCCCCCTGGCCACTGGTGGGAGGTGGGGCTGCCAGTCTGGAGATGAGCTGTCATTCCAGGAGATCCCCAGGTCACACCTGGAGGCTGGCATCCCTAGATGGAAGTGTTTTTGTTCATTTATTTATTTGGCTTGAAGTCTCACTGAGACGTGAGGCGGGGTACCCAGTGCAAAGCAATGCAACCGGTCGGACGAAACGGGGCTAGGATTACAGAGGGCTGAAACCAGGTGAAAGTTTTCGACCCGAGGGGTGCAAACAGTGCAGGGAAGATGGCTTTGCAGGAAGAGAAAGCCAGGCAGGGAGAGCAGGACAGGACAGACAGAAAACCGATAACGTGTAGGCAATGGCAGCGTCCAGAGCAGTGTTCCCTCTAGGCTGAGTTAGTGTGAGCCAGCTCACAGTTCTTCAGCCTCCGGCTCACACGTTTTTGGTCTCAACCAGGGCTTTTTTTGTAGAAAAAGCCCAGCAGGAACTCATTAGCATAATAGGCCACACCCAACAGCAGAAACCCATTAGCATCTTAGGCCACATCCCTGACAGCACAGCTCATTGGCATATTAGGCCACACCCCCATGTTACCAAACGTGTGGTCATCCAGCCTCACCCACCTTTTGCATCTTATTCTGTTTACCTTGTTTGTTGTCCAAACCCAGGGCCTTTTTGTAGCAGGATCTTTTTTGCATGTTAGGCCACACACCCCTAATGTAGCCGATCCTAATGAGTTTCTGCTGTTGAGTGTGGCCTATTATGCTAATACTTTCCTGCTGGGCGTGGCCAACTTGGAAGCCAGCCGGAACTCCGGTCCTGTGCGTTCCTGCCCCAAAATAGCCCTGGTCTCAACTCAGGAAGGATGGCTCCAGAGCAAACTAATTTATGGAGCAGCCAAAGCGCTTGCTCGCAACTTTAATGCCAGGAGCTTGCAAAGCAGAATTTTTGCTCACAGGACTCCACAGCATAGAGGGAGCCTTGGTCCAGAGTCCTGTTCCCTTTATAAAAACCAGGGGTCATTTCGTAGAAAAAGGGGTGCAGGAGCTCATTAGCATAATTTATTAGCATAACTTATTTGCATATGCCACAACCCCTGACATCACCGGACGTCTGTCAGAAGGCAACACCCACCGCTCAGGTTCCACTGGACTGTTTTGGATTGCTAGCTATTGGGGGGGGGGACGTGCAGATCTGTCCTGACAGAGGAGGGAAAGCTTGTACCTGAAGGCGGGCTGGGGGGGGGCTCTCTGCAACTTACCTGGCTGCTTCTTGCTCTGACTGAGGGCTGCTGGGAGCAGGGGGTGGGGCTTGTTGCAAGTGCCCACCCCCTGGGCTCCTTACTGCCAGAGCTCCGCTCCTGTGTGCTCCCGCAGGAAAAGACCCCTGAAAAACACCTTCCTGAAGCTAAGGTTGCCAACCCTGTGATGGGACTTGGAGTCCCCGCAGAATTACAAGTGATCTCCAGGTAACAGAGATCCATTCCCTGGGAGGAAAATGGCAGGTGCGGACAGGGCCGGCCCGAGGTGTTCCTGCACCCTAGGCGAGCGCAGATGCCAACTTCCTGGTTGGGGTTTGGAGACCTCCCAGATGGCATGCGGCACCTCGGGGCGGAGCTCGACTTTTCCACCCACCCCCTGGGCCTTGCCGGCGAAGCACCCAGCACGCCTCCTCCGCTGGGGCAGCACTGCGGAGCCCGAGCCGATGGGGTGCCCGGCGCGGAGGGGGGGAGGGAGGTCAGCAGAGGGGAGGATGCCGGTGGCCAGCCCCAACCCGGTCCCGTCTTCTTACTGGTGGCGCCCAGCAGCAGCAGCACCATTGAGGCGAGCAGCAGTGGCCCCGCTGCCGCCGCTCCAGCCACCCAGCCCCGTTGCTGCCGCCGTGCATAGCCAGGAGCAGCTGCCTGCCCCCCTCTGCCCGGCTAGCCAGCGCACTGATTTCTGGGGACCGGTTGTGATTCTAGGAGATCTCCAGGAACCACATGGAGGTTGGCAGCCCTCCTATGTAGTCTGAGGACCAGTTATAATTCTAGGAGATCTCCTGGCCCCACCTGGAGGCTGACAACCCAATCCTCACAAGAGCCTATTTTTATCAGGGGGCGGCAGAGGTTGTGTATGCAATACGTCAAAAGGGGGCATGTAAAATTTAACAATGGGGGGTGGGATGGAATTGCTCCAGCAAACAGCTGCAGAAAGATAACGTTTGCCCCCCCCCCCCCCTTTTCCTTT
>NW_015161522.1:61685-61838 GCF_001447785.1 Gekko japonicus
CCGGGAGACTGACAGACGCACGCAATTGTTATGCCTTCATATTCACATAATCATCTAAATAAAATGTGCTGAGTCTCCAGGTACTGTACTTTGCCCATTTTAATGGCGTGCTTCATTTTATGTACATGAAACAAATTTACAGTAAATGAAAAA
>NW_015161522.1:62159-63447 GCF_001447785.1 Gekko japonicus
CAGTGGCCAAATATACCAGGTGCCACCAGGAGGTCCAGCAGTGGGGCCAGGACACCAGAAGCCCTCCACTGCTGCCTCCCCCAAGCACCAAGAATACAGAGCATCACTTGCCCCAGACCAAGAGTCAAACATAAGAACGTAAGAGAAGGCAATGTTGGATCAGGCCAATGACCCATCCAGTCCAACACTCTGTGAGGACACAAGACGCCCTCCACTGTTGCCTCCCCCAAGCACCAAGAATACAGAGCATCACTTGCCCCAGACCAAGAGTCAAACATAAGAACGTAAGAGAAGGCAATGTTGGATCAGGCCAATGACCCATCCAGTCCAACACTCTGTGTCATACAGTGGCCAAAAACACCAGGAGCCATCAGGAGGTCCAGCAGTGGGGCCAGGACACTAGAAGCCCTCCCACTGTTGCCCCCCCCAAGCACCAAGAATACAGAGCATCACTTGCCCCATACCGAGAGTCAAACATAAGAACGTAAGAGAAGCCAATGTTGGATCAGGCCAATGACCCATCCAGTCCAACACTCTGTGTCACACAGTGGTCAAAAACACCAGGAGCTGTCAGGAGGTCCAGCAGTGGGGCCAGGACACCAGAAGCCCTCCCACTGTTGGCTCCCCCACTCCTGGCACATGGAATGCAGAGCATCACTTGCCCCAGACTGAGAGTTCCTACATAAGAGAAGCCAATGTTGGATCAGGCCAATGGGTCACACAATGCCCCCCCCCCAAGCAACAAGAATATAGAGCATCCCTTTCCCCAGACTGAGAGTTAAACATAAGAACGTAAGAGAAGGCAATGTTGGATCAGGCCAATGGCCCATCCAGTCCAACACTCTGGGTCACACAGTGGCCAAAAACACCAGGAGCCATCAGGAGGTCCAGCAGTGGGGCCAGGCCACCAGAAGCCCTCCCACTGTTGGCTCCCCCACTCCTGGCACATGGAATGCAGAGCATCACTTGCCCCAGACCGAGAGTTCCTATCTATACCTTGTGGCTAACAGCCACTGATGGACCTCTGCTCCATATGTTTATCCAATTCCCTCTTGAAGCCGTCCATGCTTGTAGGTGCCGCTGCCACCTCCTGTGGTTATTCGGTCAAAAAAAGCACCAGAGTAGACTTAAAGAGCAAAGACCTGCATTTGATCAGTAATGTCTACAAACTGATGCAAATAGCACCAGACCTTTGGTGGTCCGACCAGAGTCTTATTTCCTTTCTCCATTTCCAGAAGTAGGGGCTGCAAGGTTGGGGGGAAGCTAGGGTTGCCAAACCCTGGGTGGG
>NW_015161522.1:63476-68049 GCF_001447785.1 Gekko japonicus
CTGGGGGTGGAACCTGTAGAGGGCAGGGATTGGTGAGTGAAGGGACGTCATCAGGATACAATGCCATAGAGCCCACCCTCCAAAGCAGCTGTTGTCTCCGGGGGGACTGATCTTTGTCCTCTTTGTAATGCCAGGAGATCTCCAGGCTCCACCTGGGGGATGGCAACCCTAAGCAGAGCTGTGCTTGCTGAGAGTGTGCCCATGGGAGTGATCGTAGCACGCACATGAACACCCCGAGGCAGTCGTTCTCACATAGTTGGAAATGGAACCCACTGCTTTTGGAAGCAACCACTCCAATATCTCAGATGGCCAGAGGTCCGTGAGTGGCTATTAGCCAAAAGGCATAGATGGAACTGGGGCAGGTGATGCTCTGTCTTCTTGGTGCTTGGGGGGGGGCAACTGTGGGAGGGCTCCTAGTGTCCTGGCCCCACTGCTGGACCTCCTGAGGGCACCTGGTATTTTTGGCCACTGTGTGACCCAGAGTGTTGGACTGGATGGGCCATTGGCCTGACCCTGCATGACTTCTCTTGTGTTCTTACATTCTAAGCACCACCCAACACTGATGGCTGGGAGCAAGCTGAACTCCTGGTTATGAATGAGGGCACAGATAGAAGCTGAGGAGGAAGAAAGAAGGTGGTGCCTTTGCTTTCTCTTCTCCTTTTCCCACCATGGGGAGAAGGGTGGTGGCAGAATGCCCTCTTCCCACTCAAAGGGTTGAGCCTTGTCATCCACCCGCAACAGGGTCATGACCCATTTTTGAGTCACAACTCACACTTGCGAGGACATGGGTGGTAGAGACAGTTACCAACCTCCAGGTAGGATCCTGGAGTTCTCCTGGGATGACAGCTGGTCTCCAGTCTACAGAGATCAGTTCCCCTGGAGGAAATGGCAGCCTCGGAGCTCCAAAGCTACAGTATACCATAGGATTTCAGGGAAAGCAAAGTCCTAGAGTGACATCCAATCCCTGTTCAGTTCCCTCCCCTCCCTATGCTCCGCCCTCCCCAGGTACATTCCCCGAATCGCCAGAAATGTCCAAAGCTGGAGTCAGCAGCCCTAGCGGGAGATACACTGTAAGGTTTCCTTGCTCGAAAGCTAGTTTCCCACTCAAAGGGTTGAACCTTGTCATCCACCTGCAACAGGGTCATGACCCATTTCTGAGTCACAACTCACACTGCGAGGACATGGTTGGTAGAGACAGTTACCAACCTCCAGGTAGGATCCTGGGGTTCTCCTGGGATGACAGCTGGTCCCCAGACTACAGAGATCAGTTCCCCTGGAGGAAATGGCAGCCTCGGAGCTCCAAAGCTACAGTATACCATAGGATTTCAGGGAAAGCAAAGTCCTAGAGTGACATCCAATCCCTTTTCAGTTCCCTCCCCTCCATAAGCTCCGCCCTCCCCAGGTACATTCCCCGAATCTCCAGAAATTTCCAAAGCTGGAGTCAGCAGCCCTAGCGGGAGACACACTGTAAGGCTTCCCTTGCTCGAAAGCTAGTCAAATCCAACTCTAGGGGGCAGTGCTCATCTCTGTTTCAAAGCCGAAGAGCCAGCGCTGTCCGAAGACTTCTCCATGGTCATGTGGCTGGCATGACTAAACGCCAAGGTGCACGGAACGCTGTTACCTTCCCACCAAAGCGGTACCTATTTATCTACTTGCAATTTCTTGCTTTCGAACTGCTAGGTTGGCAGGAGCTGGGGCCAGAGACAGGAGCTCACTCCATCACACGGCACACTCGGGTCTCGAACTGCTGAACTGCAGACCTTACAGTTTGCAGCTCAGTGTCTCAATCTCTGAGACACATTGTAGCACAGCATAAAAGAATGTTCTGCCACATTTAATAAGAAGATCGTGAACTATTTATTTATTTAAAACATTTATTAGCCACTTTTCTCCCTCGCAGAACTCAAGGCCACTTGCAGTATAAATAAAACGATTATAAAAAGCACAGCAAAAACCAATATGAATAAAACAACAATGATCAAAACAACATAAAGGCCAGAATTTAAAAGTCCCAATTAGGACTGCCAATAAATAACAACAGAATCAGTCAAATGTCATCCTAAATATCACCAGGTGCCTCGTAAAGATCGAGAGATGAGGGGGGCCAGGTGCAGCTTCCGGCTGAGTCTGGTCGACAATTGTGGGGCTGCCAACGAGAAAGCCCTTTCTCCGGTGCCCACCAGAAAAGTGCCTTTGATTGGTGGGACAGTCAGGAGGGCCTCCCCCTGCGAGCCGGCTGTTTACTGCTTGAACTGTTTATGGCTGTGATTCTGATTCATCACCATCACCAGAAGCAGGAAGGAGTGGGTTATAGTTGTTATAGTTGTCCTGAGTATATAGTAGTACAGTACTGAATGAATAACAGGATGTATGAAATAGGAATGCAAAACTGAATATTTTAAAGGAGTAATAAGTAATAGGGGGAGGTGGAAAGGGCCTCTTTTATTTGTGAAGTCAAGTGACTTTTGTGTGAGTAGGGATATTCTATATTTTATATTGTATAATTTTTGTATAATTTTGGGGGGTTGGTTTTTTGTGTGTGTGTTTTTTTTATTTGTTTTTAATATTTGGGTTATTAAAGGAAGTCCATCAATTCTCCAAAAAAAAAAAAAACCCAACAAGTATACAGACTAATATAACTGATTTTTCTTTTTTCCTTTTCTTTTTTTTCTTTCTTATATTGTAAGAGACGTTGAGGTCTACCAGCAAGACCCACAATACATTCACTACTATTATTCACTACTATTCACTACTATTATTAATTAAATAAATCTGAGTGCATTTACTATCTTTGTAGAAGGAATAAGACAGATAGAAAACTTAATACAGGGTACATTATAGTCAGGCATAGCCAACTAGATGGGGCAATGGGAGGTCCGTAGCCAGGAATTTTTATCCTGGGGGGCTCCAGGGTTCAGGGGGCAGCTGGTGCCGGGGGGGCTAATTTAAAATAAAACTTTAAATCCCACAAGAGTTTGAATGCAACTCCCCTCTCTTCTGCCTACCAGCCATCTGATCAGAGAGGGGGGTTAAACTTTAAACCCCCTCTCTGGAGTCGCGCCACAGTGGCGCCATGACTTCTTGTTGGGTTTTGATAGTGAGATATTGAAAAAAAAATGGTATTTAGCAGAGATAATATAGCCCAGCAGAGCCTGAGTAAAATAATTCAGACTGAGAGTCCATGTGTGATTAAAATATAAAGTTTTTACTAAATTCTAGCATGGGGAAGGGTAACTGGGATGAAAATAACAACAGAGCATAATCGGCTACATCCTTACCCTACAAATACAAAACTAGAAGAGAAAGAGAGTATGGCTGCTCTTCTTCTTCTTCAGAACAGAAAGCAAAGACGGGAAGAGAAGCCATAAAATGCTAAAACACTTGGACACTTTCGTCCCAATCAAATCCCTAGATCAGGGAGAAAATTCCCGGGCTTCTTACAGCTAAAGAACATTGGTTACATGAGAAGCATGTGACTTCCTGTGAGTAACAGAAACAAACATTTAACCCAGATATACTGAGTGTTTTCAACTTGTAATACCCAACATTTCTCCATTGGATGCAAAAGGAAACCGGAGCAGGACAATCATCAGAATTTTCCTCAGTTGACCTTGAGGTGCATATCCGGCCCAGGGTTGCCAACTGCAGGTTGGGAAATACCTGGAGAGTGGGCCAAGGAGGGTGGGGCTTGAGGAGAGGAGGGGCTTCAGTTGGGTGTAATGCAACAGAATCCACCTTCCAGTGCAGCCATTACCTCCAGGGGACCTGGTCTCTGCCACCTGGTGATCAGTTCTAATCCCAGGAGACCTCCAGCCACCACCTGGAGCTTGGCAACCCTGTTCCATCCCCCATGGTGGCCATGTGGATTTTGGAGCGTGGTTAGTGACGGATTGGGCTCGGCTTCTGCATCCTGAACCCCAGTGGGGGCAGACATGGGGCCCTCCTCCCATGCTGTGGTCCCAGTCCAAATCAAGATCTAACGTCTCGGCTGGGGGGCCAGCTGAGAGTCTCCTGTGATTAGAGTTCTGCTTCGATCGACCCGGATTCACGGCTCCTGCGATTTTTCCTCCATAGGCTCATGTACCCACACGCACAATCAAGAGAAGGGGTTTCACAGACTTTTCAGAACGTACAGACAGAAATGGCTGCCTCTCCTGCCTCCCTTAACGGATACCTCAAATGTTCTGCTAGCAAGACATGAATATCCTTATACTAATACCCAAGTTGCCCCCTCCGTGCGGATATCTATATCTGCACTTTGGGGGCACTTGGGGGGCAGGGGGAGGTTTGTGCACACGTGGGGCAGTCCCCACATGTGCACAAAAATAAAAAAGTTAAAAAAAATTTCGGGGGGATGTTTAAATCCCCCCGAAAGTGCAAGAGCGTCTCCTGCGCGTGCGCAGGAGACGCTCTGCGACCAACCGGGCTTGCGTGGCGGCGGCGGCAGGCAGGCAGGGAGGGAGGGGAAGGACCGGCCTCGCCGCCGCCGCCGCCTTCTGGGAGCCGGTGGGTGGGCGGGCGGGCGGCCGAAGACCAGCCCCGCCGCCGTCGCCTCCCCCTCCTCCTCTTTCGA
>NW_015161522.1:68409-94459 GCF_001447785.1 Gekko japonicus
GGGTGGGGGGTTTCTTCCCTCCTCCTGCTGCTTCCTCCTCTGCCTCCCCCCCGCGAGTATCGCGGGTCCCCCCTTGTATATTATAACAAACATGGTATTAATGAGGGCATAAAGCAAAAAGGTTGTTTTTTTGTTTTGTTTTGTTTAAGAATTCAGTGAATCTCAGGAGAAAAGAAGAAGCCATTAATGAATGAGTGCATCGGTGAGGTAGTTTGGGTGCTGCTTGCCCTCAGTTGATGAACTCCGTCGCTATAAATCACTCAGCTCTGCCTTGCCGGGCTTCTGCTTTGCCCGCTTGCAAATCCACAAAGGTTGCAGACAATTTTGGCACCCACTTAGTCAAAGGCTGGAAGTGCATCATGAAGCTGCCCCTCCTTCCTGCTGTCGCTCGAAAGCCTTCCTTAATATATTTGCCCAAGGTAATGCCGTGCTAGTTGAGAAAGCAAATGTATTCATTAAAAGGCCTCTGCTCTGTCTTTTGGTCCTACAGGACCTGTGTGGTGGCTATTAACGTGACAAGGGCCACGATCACAATCAAGGGGCAGGAATGGATCAGATCTCATGCAGATCCATTCTGAAGACATGCCCTCCCCCCCCAGTGCAAGATCCCTTCCCCACAAATGGGAGAGTGTAATGATTCCATGTTTTGGTGTGAGTGTTTCTTTAAATGTTTAGTTTGACTGCCGTAATGTAAGGAGAGTGATAGAGGGAAACATGATTGGCTGATGACTGAGAGTGTGGGAGGAGGGATGTCTATGAGGTGATTCTGTGTGTGAAGTTTGAAGAGAGAGCATAGCCTGTGTGACTATGGGAGTTTGAGTCTATTCTGTGTGAATAAGACAAAGAGTTTAGGCTGTGTGGCAATATATATATATATATGAGAGTGAGAGACTAGACTGAGTGTCTAAGCCTGTCAGACTGGAGTTTGGAGTTTGAGAGACTGTTTGTGACACCAAGCTTTGCCAGTTACATTTACAAGTTCTTTTCTTCGGCAACAGTTCAAAATAACCAGAAACCTATTTTGTTCTTTATTAAATAAATCTTTTTTTTTTGTTTAAACTTATCCCAGCAATCAGAATAGTCCTCCCTCAGGGCCACATAGTCCTCTGAAGTGCCCAGACCCTAGGTCATTCTACCAAAAGAGAGAGATTTGGAATTTTTAATTCCTGGTGGCAGCAGAAATCTACCAAGTTCATGTACACAAAGTGTGTTTTAAAGGTAAAACCGTCTCCCCAATAAGCGAGGATGCCACAGAGAGCCTCTTGAATCAGGGTGTGGGGTAAGTGGCCCTACAGTTGCCAGTCTCCAAGTGGGATCTGGGGCTCCTCCAGAATTACGGCTCATCTCCAGACTACAAAGATCAGTTCCCCTGGATAACATTATGGCTTTGAAGGGTAAACTGTGTGGCATTTCGCCCCACTGGGGTCCCTTCCCTCCTTAACTCCCCCTCCCCAGGTTCCCCACCACCCAAATTTCCAGGATTTCCCAATCCCCTTGTTGGCACCTCTAGGTGGCCCTGGTGGTAGAGTGATTCCAAACAATCCAGACCGGTACCCTTTCCTTTCCCTGTAACTTCACAGCCCACAAGCCATTTGTCAACGTATTTTATAGATCATTTGCAACTGCGTAGATAAATATGCCTAGATCACATGTGCACTTTTTAAATCTTGCCTGATAGTAAAATCTTTAGTTTCTGCTGTTCAGAAGTGTTCTGGAGGCGGTCAGTCCAGGGAGTAATATATTGGTTGTGAAGTGAATTATAACGGGGGCAGCTAAAAAGGATATGGGCAGTTGAGTCACTTGATCCTTACAGTAAATGCAAAAATGTTTCTCAGGGGGGAGTCTACTAAAACGGCCCTTCATCTCAGCGGAAGGTAACACATTGCATCTAAGTAGCATGAAAGAGCGATGATATTTTAGAACTGTTAAATAAAAGAAATATTTAGACAGTTCGAACATTTTCTGATAAGATAAATGGAAGTAAATAGAGGAGCCTTTCCGATCAGCATTGAATTTTAGCGTAGCACAATCTTTCTAAAATAATTGTTTTCGTACAGCTAACAGATTTTTTTCCCCAGTGAATCCCTAGGATTTAGGCTCAGGTTTAATACTGTGAGCTTTGAATCAATTGGGCTAAGCCAAGTTCCCAGCTGGGAATCAGCTGTTACTAGTTACCTTAGACTCACAGAGTGATAAAGGTAAAGGTAAAGGTTTCCCTTGCTCGAAAGCCAGTCGAATCCGACTCTAGGGTTGCGGTGCTCATCTCCGTTTCAAAGCCGAAGAGCCAGCGCTGTCCAAAGACGTTTCCGTGGTCATGTGGACGGCATGACTAAACACCAAGGCGCACGGAACGCTGTTACCTTCCCACCAAAGTGGTCCCTATTTATCTACTTGCAATTTCTTGCTTTCGAACTGCTAGGTTGGCAGGAGCTGGAACTAGAGACGGGAGCTCACCCTGTCTTGCGGCACCCGGGTCTTGAACCGCTGAACTACTGACCTTCCACAGCCTGCAGTTCAGCGTCTTAACCACTTGAGCCACCGCAGCTCCTTCACAGAGTGATAGTCTGAAGTTAATCGCTTGGTACCATGCTATTGTCGGTATTTGAGCGAGTCTGAGTTGTAGCTGCACCACGGCCGAGGATACACTGGGAGGGGGAGAGAGGATCTTACAAAATAAAGTTTGCTGGAGCTTATCAAGAGGATCCCAGTGGTCTATTGACCCATAAAGCAATTTGGGAAGATCAAACCAGTATCAAAAATAGTGCTCTAGACCTTAGCCTCTAAAAATATGCATTCACGCAGAACCAGCCTTCTCATCAATAAGCAGGGGTCATTTCGTAGAAAAAGAACTAGGGGGACTCATTAGCATAACTCATTAGCATATGCCACACCCCCTGACATCACCGGAAGTGCCTCCTCCCCACAGCCGGCGGCGACCTCCAGCGGGCACCAGCAGGGAGCTCCAGGCCCCGCCCTCCCGCACCTCACCCGGGGGGATGGCGTCCCCCTGCGTCCCCCCCCAAATGACCTCTGTCAATAAGTATTTCCTTTATAGATGATCCAGGCAACAAACAATGCCCAGCAGAACCGAGGTGGGTGGTAAGGTTCTGCAGCATCTCCCCAGCATCTCCAGTTACTGGTCTCTAACGTTACAGAGATGGGAAGGAGTCCTCCTTGCAGTCCCGGAATACCTCTGCCTGTCAGAGCGGACAGCGCTGGCCTCGACAAGACCAATGGACTGACTTCATTTGGAGGCCGTGTGCCACCCAGAGGATTTTTTAAAATTTATTTCCTTCATTTAAGTTCAAGGTTCTGGTTTTAACCTTTAAGGCCCTTCGTGGTCAGGGTTAGGGACCTTCAGGACCGCCTCTCCCAGTGTGCCCCTGGAAGAGCTCAGGGAATAAGAACTTCCTGGTGGTCCTCCTTGGCCCAAGAGAAGTCCGGCCGTCCTCGACCAGGGGCCCTCACCTGGTGGAACTGTCTGCCAGAGAACATCCGTGCCCTGCGGGAGCTACTTCCTTTCCCCAGGGCATGCATGTTCCGCCAGGCATTTGGTTAAGGACAGCGACGGGACAGGATGACATCAGGCACTCTCATACACTTTCCCCATCCCTCGTAAAGGGAGTGGTGGCACAGTGGGGATATCCCACTGTCTTAACATCCGAACTGTGTTAGTTCGAGCCCCGCGCTGGTGTGAGCAGCCAGCCTGTTGTCCATCCAGCGATTCGAAAGCTTCGGCGAGTAGATAAAATGGGAACCACTCCTTAGAGAGGGTGGGCACGCCAATCTCCCTTGTGGGAGGGTGTTAGCTGACGGTCGGGACCTCCTGGTCGTGGTTGGAAAAAGGCGGAAGAACTTCTCAGCTTCAAAAATCTCTGCAGTGGATGTTTCCGGCCAGGCGGTGGCAGTGTGGAGAAGTGACATACAGGTCCTGAAGCCTGGTCGACAAGCAGCCGTTCGGAAAATGACTGAGCCAAGCCAGAAGACGTTTACACTGTGCAGTGACAGCGTGTGCAATTAAATGAATATATGTTGTCTTCCCTATCCCCTATGAACATTGTTAGTCCCCTGTCTAAAATGTGTAACTGTACATCACTTTGAGCCCACTGGGGAAAGCGATTAATAAATTGAAAGTATTGAGCGAAAGGGGAGGGAGTGGAAGAATAAACAAGAAATTGCCCAGAAGTACTCATTCATCGAGCTATACAGATAAACATATATTCAGAGACTTTAAAATTTATTGCGAAAGCAAACAAACGAGAAAAAGATGGCGGGGAAAGGGGACAGAGACAAAGAGAAACTTTTAAAAGCGAAACTAGAGTCCCCGAAGGTGCCGGAAACGATCAGTGAGACGGCGAAGGCGATGACAGAGGTCATGCGCCCTCTGCTGGAACAGCTCAATGTCTTTAAAGAACAGATGTCTGTGGTAACAGCGAATATTACTGTACAACAAAAGCAGCTGCAAGTTGTGACAACAAGCATTACTGCTCAACAAACGCAAATAACGGATTTGATTCAAGTAATGAAGCAGGATGCTGAGAAAGTAAAGGAAATGGCTGAGACAACGCAGATAGTGAGGAAAAAAGTGCAAAAATTGGAAAAGAAAACTGTATCTTTGGAAGATCAGATGCTGCAAGTGCAAATGGATAAGGCTAATATGGTCCTGCACTTCCAAGGGGTGCCAGAGAAAAGAGGAGAGAATCTTAAAGAACTTATGAGTGAGCTACTTGCCCCAGTAGCAGATATAAAGGCGGACTTGCTACTCAACGACATGGATGTGGCCTACAGGTCATATTCAGGATACATAAAGAAAAATAATCTGCCTGGGGAAATTGTAGTAAGATTCTCGAAGAGGCACGTCAGGGATGCTATCCTGAAAGCAGTTGCTGCAACACAGAGGACGATAAGTCCAGTGGAGAGCTGGAAACTGGTTCGTCTGGTGAGGACTCTTTGTCTGAGCAGGGGGCATCAGCCCCGAAAAGTTCCTACAAACTGCAGAAGAGAGAGAAGAAGAAGTAAAGGCTGAAGGACTCTGAATTGTGCCTTTGAGAACTTTGGTTCTAGGGGATGATGGGGGGCACTGTTATTGGGCAATTAAATGTAACTGGGGATGGTTAAAAGGGTTAAAAGATTGACACAATTCATAAGAAGTACAAAGATGAAAAGTCTGAATGAAGTATAAAAAGCTAGTTGGAGATCTCCTCTCTTGGGTTTTTAGTTAGTAGTGGGTTCTTTACTTTCTCCCTTATATGTAGCTTTCCCTTTCCCTTTTTCCTGTTCTAGTTTTTGTAGTGTTTAAAAAATCAATAAAAAATCCCCTCTGGGGGCTTACAAAAATAAAAATAAAATAAATTGAAAGTATTGAATTGAAAGTATTGTAACCCCTCCCCTCTAGGAGGCTTGGGGGTTCTGATTATTTATTTATTTATTGCCATCTCGGAATGTATATGGTTTTATTTATTGCTCTGTTTTATGTCATTTTAATGCTGGTTTTAACTTAAATCATTTATTGTACACTGTTTTGTTGTAAGCCGCCCTGAGCCCTCCTTGCAGGGGAGGGCGGCCTAGCAAATCTAATTTAATAAATAAATACATTTATACCTCACCCCCAAAGGGGCCTACATGGTTCTCCCTGTCTTCCATTTTATCCTCAAAACAACCCTGAGAGTATGTGAGCCTAGGCTGAAAGCAGGTGACTGGCCCAAGGGCACCCGGCAAGCTTCCGTGGCACAAGTGGGGCTTCGAACCCGGATCTCTCAAATCCTAGTCCGACACTCTAGCCACTGCCCCTCACTGACTCTCAAGGAAGAGGACTTGATGCCTAACCCTTGCAAAGGAGCGGCCTCTTCACTCTGCCGCCCTACCACCCCAAAGCCCCTGCCAGTAGAGGACACTTAGATCTGACTAAGAGACCACCCTGTTGTAGCAGTGTTTACAACTCCAGGCCAGGGTTCTGCCCCTTTCAACCCCTGCCAGCTATGAATGGGGGGGGGGCAGTTTCAGCACTCTGGCTGGCCTTCTTTGCCCTCTGGGGAGCAACATCTTAACCTGGGAGCTCTCCAAGGTCCTGCAGATCATGCCTCTGCAGCCTATCTACCCATCTATCCATCTATCTATCTATCTGGGCTCTTTTTTGTAGCAGGAACTCCTTTGCATATTAGGCGACACACCCCTAATGTAGCCAATCCTCCAAGAGCTTACAGAGCTCCTATTACAGGGGCTACTGTAAGCTCTTGGAGGATTGGCTACATTAGGGGTCTGTGGCCTAATATGCAAAGGAGTTCCTGCTACAAAAAGAGCCCGGGACACCTCCCAAGAAAAGTCACTCTTGTACAGCGCCCAGCACACCCAGCAGACAAGGGTGTTAGGCTCACATGCCCCTTGCTGGCTGCTGACTTCCTGAATGGTTGTGGCTGTGCCGTCAGCCTCTTTATAGATGATCTAGGTAGGGCATATTTTCATGCCGGCACTGAAAACAAGACTACCAAGCTCAGAGGCAGACGTACGGCACCTGCCTGGCATGCAGAAAGTCACAGGTTCAATCCCCGGCATCTCCAGCTAAAAAGGATCAAGGGTTAGGTGCAATGCTCCCTCTAAGCTGTGGAGTCTTCTGAGCTGCTGGCATTAAAGTTGTGAGCCAGCGATTTGGCCACTGCATAACTTAGTTTGCTCTGGAGCCATCCTTCCTGAGCAAAGACAAAAGTGTGTGAGCCGGAGACTAAAAAACTGTGAGCTAGCTCACACTAACTCAGCTTAGAGGGAACACTGGTTAGGTGATGTGAGTGACCTCAGCCTAAGACCTTGGAGAACCACTACCAGTCTGAGTAAACAGTACTGAGTGTGATGGATCAAGGGTCTGATTCAGTGTAAGCAGGTTCAAGTGTTCATGTGTAGCTGATAGTTTAGGGGAAGGGCCATGGTTCAGTGGTGGAGCATCTGCCTGGCATGTAGAAGGTCCCAGGTTCAATCCCTGGCATCTCCTACTAAAAGGGTGGAGTGGTAGGTAATGTGGAAGGCCTCTTCCCGAGACCCTGGAGAGCCACTGCCAGTCTGAGTAGACAAGACTGACCAAGATGGACCGATGGCCTTGTTCAGTATAAGGCAGCTTGATGTGTGTTCGTGTGTAGCTTAGGAGAGGGGATCTGGCTCAATGGTAGAGCATCTACCTGGCATGCAAAAGGTCCCAAGTTCAATCCCTGGCCTCTCCAGTTAAAAGGAGCAAGTAGTAGGTGATGGGAAAGACCTCTGCCTGAGACGGTGGAAAGCCGCTGCCAGTCTGGGTAGACAAAACTGACCTTGATGGACTGACAGTCGAACCCAGTACAAGGCAGCTTCCTCTGTGGGTGCATTCCTTTCATTACCTCCGACACAGCAGCAGGAAAACCAAGCGACAACAAGGACAGACTCTAGTGGGAAGGTCTCCCACCCACACCCCATGAAATTAGTGAGTGCTTTTGCTCCCCTCCCATCTCTTTCAATGGGGCTTGCTTGAAGGATCTTCCCTCTGGATTGCACCCAAATAGTTCTTGCTTCCCTTTCCTGGGAATGCCGACGGAGACAGGGAGGGAGAAATATGCAGTGGTGACAGGATTTTTAATGGTGCCTCACCTTAAATGCATTTTAAAATATGTAAATCAATAAAAAAATTATTTGTAATAGCTGCGCTAAGAGTACTGGTTAGCCTTGCCGCGGAATGAATTGCAGGCTCCAGGCTCGATTACCATACATCGTGGGAGCCGCAGTTAGGATTAATCTGTCAAAAGGGATGGTTTAGTGTTGATGAATATGACATGTGACCATTAATGATGTTGATTTTATCTCCTGAGATTAGCAAGATTTACTTCAGATGGATAATAATGTCATTGGCTTGATGCAGCCGATCTGTTTACGAGCTGATTAAATTGTGGGGCCTTGCTTCATTTCATGCTATTTGCTTTACAGCTTCATCACGGCAATCACAAAAGCGGTGGCCATGTCCCACAACCCGTGTCACAATAAATCATTGTTTAAGATTGCAGCTATGTATTTTAGCAGTTTGTGGTGTGTGTTTTTTCTTTTCTTCCGTGGGCCTCACAGCCCTTAATGAATATGTAATTGGGAAGACATTTAAAAAAGATTTTCAGGAGCAGACTGCTTTAGAAAGATGGTGGCAGTATCGGTGGTGGTGGGGTTTTCAGGGGGGAATCAGCCCTCTATCTTTTAATTGAGATTAAGGAAGCACTTGAGTAATTAGCTGTAACAAATGGCCTGATTATTTAGACAGCAAAATAAACGGTTAGTTTTTTTGTTAAAAAATTATTCCATGTGTGGCAAGAATTATTATCATAAATCTATGCAAAATGTGACAGCTAAAGGAGGCTTGGAAGCAACATCTATTTTCTGTCTATGGGCAGAGAAGACCCACTTGAAAAGATTATGGATGTGGGGGGTGCTGCACCCAAAATCGTGGATAACTGCTGCCATCAGTTAGAGGTCCATGCATAAGAATGTCAGGAAACTATGTGTGTGTGCTTCTTTGTTTATAATCTGCCTATCACATATGACCTCCAGGTGGAATCCACAGAGTGAGTCGATACAATCGACAGATGGAACATTCAATAAACAATGCAATAGGATTAGGGTTGTGGAACCAGCCAGAAGTCTGAAAACAGAATGGAAGCAAAGCAGAAGTGTTAACATGACGAATTAAATGATGAAAAATTGCATCGTAGGGTCCTACTTACAGCAAGCTATACACATTGGTATTAACTACGGTCCCTAATAATTTATCCAAGTAACTTTGTAAACCATTCTGTACAGCGCAGCCCTATTATTTGTCTAGGTTAAGCCCTCGTGAATCGTTCAGAAGAAGAAGAGATTGGATCTATACCCCGCCCTTCACTTGGAGTCTCAGAGCGGCTTACAAACTCCTCTCCCTTCCCCTCCCCACAACAGACACCCTGTGAGGTAGGCGGGGCTGAGAGAGCTCTGACAGAAACTGCTCTTTTTCAAGAACAGCTGTGCCAGAGCTTGTGACTGACCCAAGGTCACATCAGCAGGTGCAAGTGGAGGAGTGGGGAATCAAACCCGGTTCTCCCAGATTAGAGTCCGCGCACTTAACCACGACACCAAACTGGCTCTCAGTTTTACAGAGTTTACAAACTGGCTCATTCAGTTTTACACAGTTTGTGGAAAGCCAGGAGAGGGGGAGCCTTCCTGCCCTTCCCGGGCAGGCCATTCCATAGGGAGGGGGCCACCAGCGAGAAGGCTACATGTACAGGCAGCTGTTGGTTTTGCCCACCTGCAGGTTGGCCTGTGCAAAAGGCCCTGCCCAGATGAGCAAAGGCTGTCATGGTGGAGCACAGGGGGAGAAGCAATCCTGCAGATATGGCGGACCGAGGCCACAAAACAAGAATGCTCTTGCTGCGTCATACCAAAGAGCCAGTCTGGTGTACTGGTTGAGTGTGCGGTCTCTAATCTGGGAGAACCGGATGTGATTCCCCACTCCTCCACTTGCACCTGGCTGGATGACCTTGGGCAAGCCATAGTTCTCTCAGAGCTATTCCCTCAAGGGATAGAGCTCTCTCAGCCCCACCAATCTCACAGGGTGTCTGTTGTGGGGAGGGAAAGGGAAAGGAGAATGTAAGCCACTCTGAGACTCTGAGTAAAGGGCGGGGTATAAATCCAATCTCCTCCTCCTCCTCCTCCTCCTCCTCCTCTCCTTCTTCCAGTTTGGTGTAGTGGTTAAGTGTGTGGACTCTAATCTGGGAGAATCGGGTTTGATTCCCCACTCCTCCACTTGCACCTGGCTGGATGACCTTGGGCAAGCCGTAGTTCTGATAAGAGCTGTTTTTGAAAAAGAGCCGTTTCTGTCAAGAGCTCTCTCAGCCCCACCCACCTCACAGGGTGTCTGTTGTGGGGAGGAGAAGGGAAAGGAGATTGTAAGCCGCTCTGAGACACCTTTGGGTAGTGAAGGGTGGGGTATAAATCCAATCTCTTCTTCTTCTTCTTCTTCCTGACCATGTGATTCTCAGAGACAGACTGTACATCGGGGTTCTATTTTGTTATTGTGGAGAATAAGGTGGTTGCCATCAACTGGGCAAATCCTTTTTAAAGGATCTAAGGGAGACATCAGAGGTTCCCTTGACAGGTCAAACTCACTACCCTCTCAGAAAGTGTGGGCACAATTACCCATGTCATTGTGACATTACACTATGCGCTTCCTTCCCTGGTCATAAGCAACTAATGAGGCCAAACAGAGGTTAGGAAATGCTTGATGTGATGACTGGATGCTGGCAATGGAACAAAGTTTGAGTCCAGTGGCACCTTGAAGACCAGCAAAGTTTAATTCTGAGCATAAACTTCCATGTGCAGGCACACAGGATCTCAGTTATTTACTCTTAGCAGTCCACAATTAAAAGGATTCATTTACACATTAGTCTCCTATTTTGACATATTTTTTTGCTCCACTGTGTGTTTCACTGTAATTAAATCCAACCAAATGGTGACCATAGAAACTTAGCTTGTTGTTCCTGTTTGGTCTTTGCAGCTGTTAAAACATCTTCATTATGTTGTATGCTAATTTGCTGTTCACCGTCTGCTTATATGTATGGACTGTTGACTTCCATTTCAGTGTATCTGAGGAAGTGTGCGTGCACACAGAAGCTCATGCCTTGAGTAAAACCTTATTGGTCTTAAAGGTGCCCCTGGACTGAAACTTTGTTCTACAACGGCTGATCAGTTACACTGTGGGATGGCACTGAATTCTATTAATGGACATGGGGGGGGGGGTCTTGCTTTCCACTCTCTCTAGCCCGCCTATAATTTTATCAGCCTCTACCACACCTTCCCATTCCTCTTCTTGTCCCTAAACTAAATCCACATGCACTCCAAATAAGAAGGGCTCTGGTAATAAGGCCATGCAAACGACACTGCAGTTAAGACGGTGTCAGTGTTTTCGTGCTAACATCTCTTTTTTTAAAAAAAAACTGGTTGGAAATGAGCAGGCTGGTGACAAAGATGGGTTGTTAATTTTTTTTTGTTCACATGCAAAAACAACGATGCATGCAGAAGAATCATCTCCATTCCAACCAGTTCTAATTGGCTTTATCACAGTAATTGAAAGTGCTCAACGACAAAAACAAAAAGTGAGCAAAAGCTCCTCCGTTTCTTAAGTGTCTTTAACTCCTCTTCCTACTCCACTCGTACACTTGCTGCAGTGACAGATATGTATCACCATATTGCAACTGCATTCTTTTTTTCTTCTTTTTTTGCCCCCCGGAGGGGATTTTTATTGCATTTTCTATAAACTATAAACTACAATGAAAAAATAGGGAGGGACATCTACATCTAAGGGGAAAAGAAAGAAAACCACTACTAACTAAAACCCCAAGTATAGGATATTATTTTGTTGTTGTTGTTCAGTCGCACAGTCGAGTCCGACTCTTCGCGACCCCATGGACCAGCTCCCGCCAGGCCCTCCTTGAGATCATTACATCAGCTTATATAAGTGTTAATCTAAAGTGCTTACATTACATTGAACATAGTCGATTAAGCTAAAATATTTATCTTTTTAACCATTTTTAACTGTTTAAAGACAACCCCCCAGAGCATCATTTATATCACATGCTTTAAGGCACCATTCAGAGTCCTTCAGCCTTCACTTTGCTTTATCTTTTCTAATCCTCAATTGGTATTCTTGTTTAGGGCTATATTGCAACTGCATTCTTGAATGAAGTGCATGAATTGCAATAGGTTTCACTCCTTCACTACTCAAAAAACGGATGACGGAACGCTGCTCCTCTTTGGTGTGTTATACAAATTAATATCCAGTCAAAAATAGAAGATTGAAGTCAAAATTATGAGGGAATTCTTGTATTTTATTGCAATGAAATACAAAAAAAAGTTAGGCCAAAGGACCCATCAAAACTGACTGCTTTCTTCTCAGCATATTCAGGAAAAATGCCTCAATTAATAGGAAAACAATTAGACCAAATAGTTAACCAAAAATTGACAACTTTCTTCTTTTTCTTCTTCATCTTCTTCTTGAGCATATTCTGAACACATTCAGGAAATACATGATATTTTATACATGGACTGACATCATCAAGAAAACAATATTCAAACAGCATAATTGGTTACAAAAATAGTGGTAATTTGAGTAATAATCCTCTGATTGGCCAGATATAAAGAAACATATACCTACGTCAAACTAAGTTAACCTAACCTAAATGATAATGGGCAAGGATTCTTCATATCAGACCAAAATCTTATCTGACCCAGACATTGAAGGTTTGCCCTAAGAACTACAGAATCATGAACTTTGTACCTATTATGTTGTCTGCTAACAATATCAGACCTAATAGGGTTGCCAAATCTAAAAATCCTACCGGCGGGGGAGCGTCCTGCTGCTCCGGGAGCCGGTCAGGAATGTGTGTTCGCGCGCGCGCCACCGGAGCGCCATCAGAAGTGACGTCACACGCTGGGTGGGGCCACACCATTTGAGGGGAAAACAAAGAGTTTTCCCCTCAAATGGCGTGGCCCCGCCCCCAGCATGCGACATCACTTCCGGTGACGCGCACGCCGGGGAGGGGTTTCCCCCGGGTCCCGATTCCCCGGCGTCGGGGAACGGAGCCTCCGGGGGGGGGGATTTCCGCCCTACCGGGGGAGTTGGGAGCCCTAGACCTACAAGAGGAAAGCCTTCTATATAACAGGCCTTTCTAACATCCTAATAAAATATTACTTAAAGAATAAATCTATAAAAACCAGAGAAATATGGATATGAACAATCAAGAAAGAAAAACCCTATATATAAAAATCTTTATATTCCCATTCATACTACTAGTGTGTGTCTCAAGTGGGGCGGCCATCTTTATGCGATGCCACGGTGATGGTGTGTTGCTTGTTTGCTCTCTGCTGCCACCTGTAGGATGTTCCTTATGTCATCGGTAAAAATACTGCCAACTTACAGACAATGGCACGGTGTTTCTAAATTTTATCGCCATTTTAAGGTTTTCATTTGACTCATCCTCGTACCTGTGCTCATCCTGCAGGATACTGAGGGGATCACCCCCAGTCCCCTCCTGCTGTTAATGCAATACAGTTGAGAACACCTGGAAAGGGATGTTCCCCACATCCCCACCCCGTGCTAGGGAGTAACCACTTGCAAAGGAAATAATTGGGGCGGCACTGGTTGATGTCAGCAGGGCACAATGCCAGAGAGTCCACCCTCCGAAGCAGCCATTTTCTCCAGGGGAGCTGATCTCTGTCAACTGGAGATCAGCCGTAACCCCGGGAGGTCTCCACCCGGAGGCTGACAAGCCTACTGTTCACATTGTGCAGAAGAACACAGACAGAAGAGGGACCGATGGAACAGGACAGTCACCTGGGAAAGGGACGGGGCCACCCCCAAAAACTCCCACTTCTACGGGTAGTTCCCATGGCTGCCGGGATCGCCCTCTCCAGCTGGGGACATTCCCGGAGTTTTGGAGATGGCTCCTGGGGAGGGCTGGGTTTGGAGAGGAGGGCGGTGGCTCACTGACAGAGCATCTGCTTGCCCTGAAGAAGGTTCAGTCCCAGGCATCCCCAGTAAAAAGTACGCAGATGGAGAGTGATTCAGCAAAGTGTACTTTATTCGATCAGGAACAGGGGTCATTTCATAGAAAAAGAGCTAGGGGGACTCATTAGCATAACTCATTAGCATATGCCACACCCCCTGACATCAC
Source organism: Gekko japonicus (assembly GCF_001447785.1). Lineage (NCBI taxonomy): Eukaryota > Metazoa > Chordata > Lepidosauria > Squamata > Gekkonidae > Gekko > Gekko japonicus. Next base: position 82,113 of record NW_015161522.1, read on the forward strand.
CGGAAGTGTGTCCTCCCCACAGCCGGCGGTGACCTCCAGCGGGCACCAGCAGGGAGCTCCAGGCCCCACCCTCCCTCACCTCACCCGGGGGGATGGCGTCCCCCCGCGTCCCCCCCCAAATGACCCCTGATCAGGAACAAGACCCCTTGGCCGGCTCGCAGGCTGGCTTATATTTCCCTGGAAACCGCCACCCAAAACACCCCCCCCCCACTTCCCAATAGGTTATTTACAGTGGCCGAGAGTTCCATAGGCTCTCGGCCGCGAACTTAGCTCCCTGATTGGAGCGGCTAGGATCCGCATAGTCCATTGTCTCTTGGAGCGAAGTGCGACGTTTGCTCCTGACCACGTGGAGCCCAAGCAGGCCGCGCAGTCTGAGCTGGATACATTACACCCAGCTAAAAGGATCAGGCAGGAGGTGATGGCAAAGACCCCACCCTGGGACCCTGGAGAACCACTGCCCGTCTGAGGAGACCATTCTGACCTTGATGGACCAAGCATCTTGATTCAGTAGAAGGCCGTTCCGTGTGTTCACATCACGAGAGGGCCAGGAGCTCGGTGGAGCATAAGGCCACAGAATTCACACTCCAGGGGAACAGACCTCCATAGACTGTCTGTGGTATTCCTGGAGTTTGGCATCCCCTAGTGGTTTCCCTCCCTTACCTCACACAAGCTAGGGGAATGTTTTCTTTCCATTGACTTGCAGAGCACAAGGAGAAAAGGCTGAGATCAGGAGAGCTCTTAATGGGGGGAGGAGCGCAACCATCCCTGTTTTGTAAATACAGACAGAGGCGCACCCAATTGTCCATGTCACACCTGCAGCTTCAAGTTGTACAGTACCGAGTGCCTGGGCTGCCGTCCTCCAGTTTGGGGCCTGGAGATCTCCCAGAATTTCGACTGATCTCTAGACTACCGGGATCGGTTCCCCTGAAGGGAATGGCTGCTTTGGGGGGGGGGCCCTGTGGCATCACATCCCTGCCGAGCTCCCACCCCCCCAATACGCCACTCACCCTCGGTTCCAACCCCAATCTCCAGGGATTTCCCAACCTAGAGCTGGCAACCCTCACCTGGTTTACTACCTCAATGAGAACTAGGCCTCATCTCTCTCTCAGACCTGGGAAACTTATAGCACCTTCTGCTGGATCCTTTTCATCTGACAGCTACAAAAATATAAAGCCAACAGTCGTGATAGTCTGACCCACAATCACACAGTCATAAGCACTGTTCCCTCTAAGCTGAGTTAGTGTGAGCTAGCTCACAGTTTTTTAGCCTCAGGCTCACACATTTTTGTCTTAGCTCAGGAAGGGATGGCTCCAGAGCAAGCTAATTTATGCAGCGGGCAAATCGCTCGCTCACAACTTTAATGCCAGTCGCTCACAAAGTAGAATTTTTGCTCACGAGACTCCGCAGCTTAAAGGGAACATATAAGATTTATAAAGAATGCTGTTTATGTATTGCAATCTAAAGCACTACAACATGATACACAACTCAATAGAAAATCTTTGAGCCTGAATGTTAATTGAGATCAGCGTCCTATCTGAATTTATATTCTTAAGACTTGTTGTCTAATATTTATGAAACTGAGAGCTTTGGCACCACTATAATATCTCCTGAAGAAGATCCATTTTTTGAAACGTTGTTATGTAATCCGGAGACGACGTTGATTATGTACCTTGGTTCAAGGATTTTCTATTGAGTTGTGTATCATGTTGTAGTGCTTTAGATTGCAATACATAAACAGCATTCTTTATAAGTCTTATGACTGTTTGATTGTGGGTCAGACTATCACGACTGTTGCTTATACTTGTTTAACTGATTGGGTCATGTGTGTTCAGATTTTTTTTTGTAGCTACAAAAATATAACATCTTAGTCATGTTGTTGTTTCTACAGACTCTGGGGTTTGCAACTGTAAAGCGTTACCCTCGCTAATCCAAGAGGAACCCCCAAGGGCTTGGCTCCTGCTCCGTTCCTCCGTTGGTTTTCTCCACCATTCCTCTTTCTCAAGTTTCCCCATCAGAAGTTTCAGACAGTGAGAACTGAAACCCGTGGAGAGAGGCTTGGCTTCCCTTTTTGTCTTCCGAATCCCTCCTCTGTTCTTTCAAACAGCTAACTGATTTGCAAGCAGCTGCCTTTCCCCATCCAACCGGCCAGGCCCTCGGTTTGGGGGGAAACACCAGGACGGGCTGGAGCCGGCTTCCGAGGGGCCGGGCCTTCTGACCCTCAGGGAACCCTCTCCAGAACGAATCGGGCTGCTAGCTTTCCAACCAAGGCCTCAGAAAGGCCCCGTCTTGTTCACTGAATAATGCCGAGCTCCTCCTCGGGCGCGAGCAGTCCATTGGGGACACCACCAGAAGCCTGGGCCGCATTCATCCTTTGATTCCCTTAAACCTTTGTGTATTTACGCTTAATAACCAACATTAGCGACATTAAAATTCTGCTCACTGCAAGCGGCAAATAATCCATTTTGGACTCCTTTTCCCCTTTGATAACTGACCTTTAATATAGATCCAGGCTTAAACTCTCCAAACAGTCATTTGCACACTCCGGCAGTAACACATTCATCACTATTTTCAGATAATTGCCTGGACACATCCGTCAAGAGCTGGATCCCATCTGAAAGCGGGGCGGAAATCCAGGCGGAAAGACGAAGGCCGGAGCCATGATTCAGTGCATTTCAGCTAAGGACAAACATCCTCCTGAGATCAGGCTATAATTAAAAATCTGTAACCAGTGGCAAGTGAATATTCGCCAATTTTGGGTTTTTTTAAAAAAAATGCTGGCGGACACTGTTGGTGAGACAGAAATTTGTCCTTATATCTTCTCACTGGGTTGAATTCCCCCCCCCCTTTTCCCAATCCTTCTGTGTGATATTTTTTTTGCCCCATAGGGCTGCCGTGTTGATGCTAATTTTCCTCTCTTATTTTTCGCATCTCTGATTTCTGCATTCCCCTTTTTTCTGCATCCTGAGTCCATCCAATCAGGACTCACAGAATGAACACAATGATTCATCACAGGACCAGGTTTGGCTACATCACAGGTGTTGAATTCATTTGTTACGAGGGCTGGATTTGACATAAAGGTCAAATGTGTGCCATAAACATAATGTCAGGTACCAGAGATATAAACTGTATAAAGGACAGCAGCTGGTAAGCTCTGAGTTGGTGTGTCAGGGCTCTTTTTGTAGAAAAAGCCCAGCAGGAACTTACTAGCATAATAGGCCACACCCAACAGCAGGAACTCTTTAGCATATTAGGCCACACCCATGACAGCACAGCTCATTAGCACATTAGGCCACACCCCCATGTTACCAGAAGTGTGCTCATCCAGCCACACCCACCTTTTGCTTCTTATTCTGTTGACCTTGTTGTCAAAACCCAGGGCTTTTTTTGTAGCAGGAACTCCTTTGCATGTTAGGCCACACACCCCCAATGTAGCCAATCCTCATGAGTGTCTGCTGTTGGGTGTGGCCTATTATGCTAATGAGCTCCTACTGGGCGTGGCCAACTCGGGAGCCAGCCGGAACTCCGTCCCTGTGCGTTCCTGCCCCAAAATAGCCCTGGTCCTCACTGCAAGGCCCCATGGGCTGGAAGCCCATATGGGCGGACTGGAGAACCAGTGGTGCAGCGCTGGGCAGATGCTCCCACACTGCTTGATGGCTGCAGATGAGATTGTTCCACCGTGCTGAAGCCAAAATCAGAATGGCTCCACCCACTGCCCCCCATGCAGTCTCCTGTTCCCTCCCTTGCACTAGTTGCTCGCAGGCCACACAAAAGTCCTGGACGGGCTAGTTCTGGCCCCCGGGCCTTGTGTTTGACACCCCTGGGCTACATGATGATGTCAGTGAGAGGCCATTGAAAAGGAGGGCAAATTAAAGGAACCGGCAACCATTTTTTGCAAGATACGTCAAAGGTCACCGAAAGGAGGCACTTTTTGGCACTGCTGAAATGTTTGGGGAAAACGGAGCCATTTCGGTTCAATCCTTCTAACTGTTATTGCCTGTGGTAATGGCCTAGGATGGACAACAAGCTAAAAATAGTTTTGAAGACATTTCTAGAAAGGGGCCTATACTAAAGCTAGAACCTGGATGTGTGAGACACGGTGTGATGAAAGTGGACAAAATCTCAGTGGGGAGGCATAGACCTGAGTTCAGATCCCTGGTGGACCACAAGTTGCCATGGATAAAACCTTCTCTCAACCTAACCTACCTTACAGGGATGCTGTGAAGATAACATGGGAACCACTCCATGAATCCTTGGGAGGAAGTCAGGGATAAAAAATTTAAAAAGTTTTCCAAAAAGCTTCTCTATAGTGAATCAACAAGTAATTCATCTCCATGGGTCTGGCTGAAGTTCGGGAGACCATTTGAACATATGTATTTATTTGAGGACTGGAACACACTTGGTTCCATGGATATTTATTAATTGCTATACATTATGGTGGCACATAGTGAGGGATACGTCTTGGCCTTTGCTTTACGGTGGTAAAATTCTATTTACGGCAATCAATAAAAGGAATACCAGTAAGCGATCAGTTGCTGGCATCTCAGTCGGCTCAATAGATTCCTTATGAATGATCCTCTAATTGCAGTGCGCTCCTCAAAACAACATGCTTATAAATTGTAGCGATAAAGCAGAGTTCTTTAAATAAACACATTTAGCATTATGGATCCTCTGCTTCTAGGGAACTGAAGTAGTCTCTCAAAAAGTAAAAGCCATGCCCGCGTGAAATTCTCATCTCTACTATCAGGCCATTTCAAGGCTATGGCCTTTTCCAGAAGAGAAGAGGACAGGAGAGGAGAGGAAGGGCTGTGGCCCAGTGGAAGAGCCTCTGCTCGGCAAGCGGAAGGACCCGGGTTCAGTCCCCGGCATCTCCAGATGAAGGGAGCTGGTTGTAGGTGAGGCGAAAGACCTCCACATGAGAGCCAGGAGAGCGGCTACCACTCTGAGCAGACAGTACTGACCTTTGACGGACCGAGGGGCTGATTCAGTAGCAGGCAGCTTCCTGTGTCCAAAAATGTGTGATGTATTCAATAGCTGCCATTGTAATACATGACTGTATGTGAAACACCTAACTGAAGTTCCATGTCAAGCTTCATCCTGGGCTAGGATCCTAATCCCTCCAATCCTATTGGTAGCCCAGGAAGAACCAACCAATCACGTGCCATCAAGCTCCCTGAGCGGGAACGTCTGTGATTGAACTTTAGGTATACAATCTAATTGGTTGGTATTGTATAGTAGGGCGTGGCTACATTAGCCGGGAGAGTTTAAAAGTGGAACAGCTTCAATGTAAAAGCTGTTCTGGCTATCAGAGTTGATCCGTGCTGGAGTTGTGTTACAAGTTGTTGAATAAAGCTGAATCGTTGCTGAATCACTCTCCGGCTACTTTGTTAAGTGAGCGACTTAACAAATGAAGGGCCCAGTCAAGTCCTCTTCTGCAAATACCAATACAATTTCTTGGTGCAAGCCCCACTGAAATGAATGGGAGCTGCCTAAAACCACAGGTTACAAAATCACCAGTTTGGTGTCCTGGTTAAGAGAACTGGGTTTGATTTCCCCACTTCTCCACATGTAGCTGCTGCTGTGACCTTGGGTCAGTCACAAGTTCTCTCAGAGCTGTTCTCTCAAGAGCAGTCCTCAAAAGAGCTCTCTCAGCCCCACCCACCTCCCAGGGTGTCTGTTGTGGGGAGGGGAAGACTCCGAGTGAAGGATGGGGTATAAACCCGGCTACTCTTCTTCTTCTTCTGCCCTCCCCCTCCTCCAGCTCACCCCCCCAATCCAGCTTTCATTTAAAAACAAAACAGAACATTCTCAAGGCACCCAACATCTCTGAAGTCCACCCCCACCTCTCCCCTTGAAAACATTTCGCCTTCACACCTAACTTTTCAGTCATTCTTGCTCCGCTGGAGCTCAAGGCGTGCTTTGGAGGGTCCTTGGGCAGTCTGGTACAGGGACGTGCCACAACGGTCCACAGGCAGAAAGGCACAGAAAGGTGGGTTGCTAGCCTCCTTGGGTAGCCCCAAGTTCTCCTGGAATTACAGAGACCAGCTTCTCTGGAGGAGGAGGAGGAGGAGGAGGAGGAGGAGGAGGAGGAGGAGGAGAGATTAGATTCATAGCCCGCCCTTCACCACCCGAAGGAGTCTCAGAGATTTATACCCTGCCCTTCACTACCCGAAGGTGTCTCAGAGCGGCTTACAAACTCCTTTCCCTTCCCCTCCCCACAACAGACACCCTCGGAGGTAGGTGGGGCTGAGAGAGCTCTTGACAGAAACTGCTCTTTTTCAAGGACAGCTCTTATCAGAACTATGGCTTGCCCAAGGTCATCCACCCAGGTGTGAGTGGAGGAGTGGGAGAATCAAACCCGGTTCTCCCGGATTAGAGTCCGTGCTCCTAACCACTACACCAAACTGGAGGAAATGGCTGCTTCAGAGGGCCAGGGTCCCCAGCCGTTTTGAGCCCGGGGGCACATTTGGAATTCTGACCCGGGGCGGTGGGTGTGGCCACAAGAGCAGGTCGCTACAGGAGGCAGAAGCAGCCACAAAATGGCTGCCACAAATTATTCCCCCTCCCCTAAAATTTCAAATACCCTGGTGGCCCAGGGGAGGTTGGAGGATGCTGCTGGGGAATTCGGGTAGGGAAAACTGCAGAGCGTAGGATTGCTGGCCTCCAAATGCAGATCTGGAGAGCTTCCCGGAATGACAACGAATGGCCATGGGTCAGCCAGGGTTCTCAGGAGTCCTCTCCTCCTGAGGAGTCCTCGCTCTTGCTGAGCCCTGGCTGACCTACACCCAGGGATCATTTCGTAGAAAAAGAGGTGCAGGAGCTCATTAGCATAACTCATTAGCATAACTTATTTGCATAGGGGGGGCGGGGGGAGCTCTGCAACTTACCTGGCTGCTTCTTGCTCTGACTGAGGGCTGCTGGGAGCAGGGGGTGGGGCTTGTTGCATGTGCCCACCCCCTGGGCACTTTACTGCCGGAGCTCCGCTCCTGTGCGCTCCCGCAGGAAGTGACCCCTGCCCACGCCACTGATCTCCAGACGACAGATCAGTTCCCCTGGAGAAATCAGCTGCTTTGAAGGATGGACTCCAGGACATGATACCCCACTCAGATCCCTTCCCTCCCCTGCTCCGGCTCCACTCTCCCTGGCCTCTACGCCTCCTTCCCCAACCTGCAGCTGATCAGGTAGCAAAGTAGCATAAACATGTTTTCGATGAAAAAAACAAAACATGGTTTTGGGGCTGCTTCCTCCCCGTAGATGAAGGAGCTGCTGCTTTGGAGGATGGACTCCAGGGCATGATACCCCACTCAGATCCCTCCCCTCCCCTGCTTCAGCTCCGGCTCCACCCTCCCTGGCCTCTACGCCTCCCCCAACCTGCAGCTGATCAAATAGCAAAGTAGCATAAACAAGTTTTCGATGAAAACAACAAAACAAGGTTTGGGGGCTGCTTCCTCCCCGTAGATGAAGGAGGGCCCCCGTGGAGTCACTGCAGTCAGCATTTCCTCCTCTCCTCCAGTCCAGGGCCAGTGGTGGGAAAATACTGAGACCTGCGGATGCGGAAAGACATTTCGCTTACCAGATTCTACTAGGGAGGCACAGGGGGGGGGGAGAGATGGGAAAGCAGCAGCCGCTCGTCCTGCCCCATTTCGTAGTTTGGCCTTGTGTCATAATATTCTTAGGCTGGTCGCTTAGAGAATCTCTCTAACTGATTAAGGTTTTATCTCCCCAGGTTTTAATCACGACACAGTTAATCACTTCTGAAGTCAGTTCTCCGGAGACCTCCGTCCTGGGAAACCTTGTCACTCTTGCAGGATCATGGTCTCCAGCTATAATGAGACTAATGACGGTGAGCTGTTGCACCCTGGTGTTCGACGTGCAACCATGTGCCGATGGGAGAGCACGCAGTTCCTGGCTATGCTCGAACAAAAAGAGGGTCCCTGCATTACATCACAGCCTCCTAGTGGCCTAAGGACCATTCCCTCCGTCACTCTGGAGGGCCCTCGGGCAAGGAGCACTGGTGGACTCCCATCGTTGACAAGAGGTGAGATGTGTAAATAAGAAATGCTGCCTCTGACTTCCTGGGGTGCAAAATGAAAATGGAATTGTCCTTGGGGCGATGTCAGTCCTGAGATACTAGCAATCGCCTGACCTCATCGCCTTCTCCGTTTCCTTCCCAAGGAGCCCTGGGAACTGTAGTTCTGCGAGGAAGGATAAAGGATCACTGAACAAATTCTCAGCAGCATCATTGCACTACAGGTCCCAGGACCCTTTGTGGAATTGTCCTTGGGGCGATGAGCGCTTCTGTCAGTCCTGAGATACTAGCAATCGCCTGACCTCATCACCTTCTCCTTTTCCTTCCCAAGGAGCCCTGGGAACTGTAGTTCTGCGAGGAAGGATAAAGGATCACTGAACAAATTCTCAGCAGCATCATTGCACTACAGGTCCCAGGACCCTTTGGGAGAAGCCGCTACAGTTCCACTGGCATAAAGCCAGTATAAGTCTGCAGCAATGCTCCCTCTAAGCTGTGGAGTCTTGTGAGCAACAATTCTACTTTGTGAGCTGCTGGCCTTAAAGTTGTGAGCGAGCGACTTGGCTGCTGCGTAAATTAGTTTGCTCTGGAGCCCTCCTTCCTGAGCTAAGGCAACAATGTGTGTGAGCCAGAGACTAAAAAACTGTGAGCTAGCTCACACTAACTCAGCTTAGAGGAAACACTGGTCTGGAGTGTAGATAGGGCCATAGGAGAGATGTCCCCCTTTTGATTATTTAGGTTTTGTGAGAGGATTGCCAGTCTGATGTAACACACGGGGCAAAAAGGTACGGAATGGCCTGACTGTGTATAAAAAGCTGTGCTCATGAAAGAAATCATACAGTACTCTGAAGTTCATCAAATATTACAGCATAAATGAACACAGAATTACCTAAGAGGGTACAATCTGGAATCTCTTGTGATATAAAGAACAGGAAGTGCAAAAGCTTGAAGTTGGGGTCAGTGCTTGGTTTTCCCCTCCTTCTACTTTCTACTCCAAGGCCCTGGTCACACGGAGAATTTGCCACGCGAAAGGCACGAATGTCAGGCAGATCTTCGGGGCGCGAACACACCACAACATCTGGGAAGCATAGCCCACCTGTGGCCAACCCGTGGCGTCCCAACGAAGACGTGGAGTTTAAAAGTACCAAGGAAAGTGCATTAGTATCCAGAAAATGCGTGGCACAGGTGGGCGTCTGATCGCGGGAGCGCTAGTATCCCGTGGCATTTGGCGCCCTTCCATATCCCGTCGCAAACCAGATATTTTTCGTAAGTGCATGCGCACAAACACAAAACTGAAAGCAGTGCTGCTCTGCGGAACTGCCCATGCGCACAAACGCAAAAGGCTTGTGTGATCGTGCCGCGCCGCTTCTTTGATACGCTGCAGCATCGCCGTGTGATCACCCGCAAAGAGCTGAAGCGAGGAGACTCGGGGGACTGTGTGATCGGGCTACCATGCTTTATTTCGCTCCGCGGCGAACAGCCACGCCTCCCCCTCGCGTTATCTGGCCCATGTGACCGGGGCCCAAGTAGCTCAAAATGAAATGGTTCCCACATGATCCTGCATTGAGCAGGGGGTTGGACTAGAGGGCCTGTCTGACCCCTTCCAGCTCTGTGGTTCTCTGTTTGCCTCATCCGGAGGTCGGGAATACCAATCAGGAGGTACAACAGTATCATCTCCATCCTGGAGACAGAGGAGCAGAGAAAACACTGCCTGTAGCCGTACACTCCTACAAACGTGGTCAAAAGATTATTGGCACATAGGCAACACCCAGTCTTGACCCGGAAGCCTTTCTAGTTCTACCTCTCCAGGGGAATGCCGGCAGGCTACTTGGGCGAGCTGAGTCCCTCCAGAGTCTCTTCTAGAAGACCAACAGGCTGCCTTCTGAAACTACCTTCTGTAAGAAAGTTCCAAGTCCAGCCAGGCACCTTCAAGACCTGCACAGTTTTATTCTGGGTGTAAGCTTTTCATCTGCACACACACACACACTTCTTCAGATACATTGAAACAGAAATCACCAGCCATTCCATGTAGGTAGAGGTTGAGGAGGATCTTACCGATCAACTTCATCCAGTCTTAGCTTACGCATCTTGACTCTAATTAGCCCTTCCTGGCAACATCCTCCTCACCCTCTTCCTATGTGGAATGGTTGGTGACTTCTGTTTCAATCAGGGTTACCAGGAGTCCTATTTTTAGATGACATGTCCTCTCTTTTGTGGTGTCTGTCCTCTTTTGGGTTCTTTAAAAAAAACCTGATGAAAATGTCCTCTTTTGGGGTTGAAAGGTTAGGAATATTCCTAGTTGGCAGCTATTAAAGGTAAAGGTTCCCTTGCTCAAAAGCCAGTCGAGTCCGACTCTAGGGTTGCGGTGCTCATCTCCGTTTCAAAGACGAAGAGCCAGCGCTGTCCGAAGACGTTTCCGTGGTCATGTGGCCGGCATGACTAAACACCAAGGCGCACGGAACGTTGTTCCCTTCCCACCGAAGTGGTACCTATTTATCGACCTGCAATTTCTTGCTTTCGAACTGTTAAGTTGGCAGGAGCTGGAACTAGAGATATTAGAGACGGGAGCTCACTCCGTCATGCGGCAACCCGGGTCTTGAACTGCTGAACTACCGACCTTCCACAGCCTACAGTTCAGCATCTTAACCACTTGAGCCACCGCAGCTCCTTTGGCAGCTATTACCACAGCTTAAATAGTCAGGGTATTTAAAATGAGATTTGTCATAGTGATCACTTGTTTAAAGTAGTCAGTCAGGAAATATGTCCTCTTTTTTTGCTTTTCAAAATATGGAAGCCCTTGTTTCTGAGGAAGTGTGCATGCACATGAACATCTTATTCCCAGAACAAAACGTGGTTGGTCTTAAAAGTGCCACTGGGCTCAAACTTTGTTCTGCTGCTTCAGACCAACAAGGCTGCCCACCTGAATCTACTGTCTAAAAAGCCTTCCAGAATAGACCCTTCTGAGGTGTAATTCAGGTGACTCACCACAGGGGGCAGCAAGAGCAGGAAGTCTGCCTGGAAAAATCTCTGTTTGTACCTCTACTGCCCCCTGTCAGCCATTCCTGTGATGCTGCAGCCACGAAATGATCAACCCATTCCCATTCAGTCTGGGCCCAACTATAGCAATAAAGTCATATGGCTTTTTTTTTAAGTAGGAAGTGTCCTTATTTGATATTTCCTCTGAAATACTCCAACCGCATATTTATTTTTGAAGTCACTTTGGTTCCCACCTGAATCTACTGTCTAAAGAGCCTTCCAGAATAGACCCTTCTGAGGTGTAATTCAGGTGACTCACCACAGGGGGCAGCAAGAGCAGGAAGTCTGCCTGGAAAAATCTCTGTTTGTACCTCTACTGCCCCCTGTCAGCCATTCCTGTGATGCTGCAGCCACGAAATGATCAACCCATTCCCATTCAGTCTGGGCCCAACTATAGCAATAAAGTCATATGGCTTTTTTTTTAAGTAGGAAGTGTCCTTATTTGATATTTCCTCTGAAATACTCCAACCGCATATTTATTTTTGAAGTCACTTTGGTTCCCACCTGAATCTACTGTCTAAAGAGCCTTCCAGAATAGACCCTTCTGAGGTGTAATTCAGGTGACTCACCACAGGGGGCAGCAAGAGCAGGAAGTCTGCCTGGAAAAATCTCTGTTTGTACCTCTACTGCCCCCTGTCAGCCATTCCTGTGATGCTGCAGCCACGAAATGATCAACCCATTCCCATTCAGTCTGGGCCCAACTATAGCAATAAAGACATTTTGCTTTTTTTTAAAGTAGGAAGTGTCCTTATCTGATATTTCCTCTGAAATACTCCAACCGCATATTTATTTTTGAAGCCATTTTGGTTCTGATGTGCTACTCGAAACACAGATTTGGGAAAAGAAATTATGTGTTTAAAATATTTTAAAATAAAACACTCAAAGTTAAAAAAATATTTAAAATATTTAAATGGTCTCTCTCTCTCTCTCTTTTTTTTACTTATCAGATTGCTAGTAATCTCACATTTGCTTCAAGGTCTTTTTTAAAAGGAACCTAACTAGCAGTTCGAAAGCAAGAAATTGCAAGTAGATAAATAGGTACCACTTCAGTGGGAAGGTAACAGCGTTCCGTGCGCCTTGGTGTTTAGTCATGCCGGCCACATGACCACGGAAACGTCTTCGGACAGCGCTGGCTCTTCGGCTTGGAAACGGAGATGAGCACCGCAACCCTAGAGTCGGGCTCGACTGGCTTTCGAGCAAGGGAACCTTGACCTTTGAACTGGAGGTTTTGATCAAAATACAAATATGTGCAATTAAATAGGCAATTTTTAATCGATATGCAGGGCGG
>NW_015161522.1:94722-100783 GCF_001447785.1 Gekko japonicus
AGAAAGAGGATAGCGCTTGGAAGCAAGTGGGGGCCAAGGCAAGATGGAGGAGCGGGCGTCTGTCGGGAGTGCCCAGGCAGGAGAGTCCCACTCCCAACTCCAGGTGGGTGGAATGGTCAAAGGATCCGTCTAGCCCCAGGCTGGGTGCAGAATCTGGGCCAAGGAGCAGCCAGCAGCCCACTAGCAAACATGGATCTCGGGAGGGCGCCGACAGGAACACCGGCTGAGTCCCTGACTCCTACGGGTGGCCTGGGCTAGGCTGCCGGAAGAGGAGGTGGACACAGCAGGTGAAGAAGCCTCGCCATATGACCTCACATTTCATACTTTTCATAAACCTTTTGTGCGCATTCTTCTACCAAGTGTCGGGTAGTGGTTGGAGCGTCAGGAGAGGATCTGGGAGATTCAGGTTTGGGTCCCCACTCTGGCCAGCCTTGGACCAGTCACGAGCAGTGTTCCCTCTAAGCTGAGTTAGTGTGAGCCAGCTCACAGGTTTTAAGCCTCCGGCTCACACCTTTTTGTCTTCGCTCAGGAAGGACGGGGCTCCGGAGCACAATGATTTATGCAGTAGCCAAATCGCTCGCTCACAACTTCAATGCCAGTAGCTCACAAAGCAGAATTTTTGCTCACAGGGCACCACAGCTTAGAGGGAACATGACCTGCATCACGGACTCCAAGCCTGGCTTCCTAGTTCCCCGATCCATGGGGCGGGTCATCTTCATGCCCCCCCTGCAATGCGTAGGGCCCCCTCTGCTTCTTCCCATTCATTCATAGTGGGCTGGAGGCCAACCAGTCTTAAACCAAAATAAGTATTTTCCTTCTGCATCTTCTAAACATCTCAGCAATTTATTCCCCCTTGGTCTTTCTCTTCCTCCAGTTTACAAATTTTACAAACAGCAACAAGGGGGAACAAATTCAAGGAAATGTGCATTTGAAAAGAAATGGAAAGTCCCTCATATCTTCGATGTCTGCTACAAAAACCCGGAGAATGTGAGACAAATGAGCACAGCATTTAGGAGACAATAAAACAATAGTGTTTTTTTAAAAAAATGTTATGATACAGTAATTATTTCCTATCTCCTGAAATGCACGGCTTCCTCTTTCCTGCCTCAGTTGCAATAATGGCGATTCTCTTGTTTTGGTCTGCACCTGGTGTGTGTGTGTGTGTACACAGACCTGGCATTGGATTGGAACTGAGCTAAGCTTTCCAGTCAGCCAAGGGGAACCGAGAATCGGTTTCTCCAATGTTTGCGGTGGAGTGAAATAATATCGTGGGGGAGGGGACAAGGGACCCCTCCCCTCCCAATTAAATAGGCGCAGTCACACAGCCACATGTGTCAGGCGTTCCCTCTGGCATACTCATCCCGTCACAGGATGACCTGGAGCCGGGTTTAAAAGGCACCACATCACAAGGGGTGTTTTTGGTTCCCTGCGCATTCATTGCACATGGCAGGATGTCTGAATGTATGGGAGTGCGCACAGAATGGATTTGGCAGTCTGAACCTGCAGATCAGTTCCCACCACTAGGGAGGTTTTTTTTAAAAAAAATGCAGATATGCGCATGTGTGCACGCATGCGCACTTATGCACACTTATGCGCACACATGAGCACGCATGCATTTTGACAAATTTCCAGGCAGCACACTCCATGGCTGAGGCGCTGCAGTAATGGAGAGCCAGTTTGGTGTAGTGGGTAAGTGTGCGGACTCTAATCTGGGAGAACCGGGTTTGATTCCCCACTCCTCCACTTGCACCTGGCGGGATGACCTTAGGCAAGCCATAGCTCTGATAAGAGCTGTCCTTGAAAAAAAGAGCAGTTTCTGTCAGAGCTCTCTTAGCCCCACCTACCTCCCAGGGTGTCTGTTGTGGGGAGGGGAAGGGAAAAGGAGTTTGTCAGCCGCTCTGAGCCACCTTCATCGGCGAGTGAAGGGCGGGGTATAAGTCCAATCTCCTCCTCCTCCTCCTCCTCCTCCTCCTCCTCCTCCTCTTCTTCTTCTATGTGGATGCTTGACCACAGGATGTCTGCGTGGGTTAACTGCAACAGGGTGTCCTGTCCTGATGACATGCCCCACAACACTTTAAACCGGTACTAATAGAGACGGCACCCTATCGCCCCAAGCTGCCAGTGTGACCACCGCCCCTGAGAAAGACCTTGAGAGGCAAATATCTGTAGGAGGAAGAGACAATTGTTGGAAATGACCCCATCCCTTCCTTTAGGGGGAAATGTAGTTAGGACCAGAATCCCACCCGTTGTGTGCAATGCTCCCTCTAAGCTGTGGAGACTCGTGAGCAAAAATCCGACTTTGTGAGCTACTGGCATTAAAGTTGTGAGCGAGCAGTTTGGCTGCTGCATATGTCAGTTTGCTTTGGAGCCATCCCTTCCTGAGCTAAGACAAAAATGTGTGAGCCGGGGGCTAAAAAACTGTGAGCTAGCTCGCACTAACTCGGCTTAGAGGGAACGCTGGTTGCGTGATTACATCTAGAACTCTGATGGTTTCTCAAGGATTAGCAAAATGCCCATCAACAGGTGGAATAAGTTATTGCAAAGAACTCCAAGAGAGGCTGTAATGGGACACTACCTGGCACTCCCTTTGGAAAGGTTAATTCTGGGTAGAAGCTTTCGTGCGCACGCGTATGTGTGCATGCACACAAAAGCTTCTACCCAGAATTAAACTGTGTTGGTCTTAAAGGTGCCCCTGGAGTCAAGGTTTCTTCTATTACTTCAGACCAACACAGCAACCCACCTGAATCTAGTAAACTGGATGTTGTTCTCGGTAGATTATGGTTAAATGCTTCATGTTGTATTTTGTAGCATTTTCTCAGCCATACTTCAAGACTCCAGTGTAGATATTCCACTTTCTTTGGGACAGTGTCTGTTTTGATTTATTCCATTCTTGTGTTCATGTTTGTGTAGGCTTATTGTTGCTTTATCTAGAAAACTTTGGATATTTTGGGTGGAAATGATCTCCTATGATTCAGGGCCATACCTGGGAAGTGAATCCCAAACCTTGTTCATGACCGAAAAACAGCCATAAGATGCTGTCAGCTTCAGTGGGCAAATGGCTGATAACTCTTCCCTTTTGACCCCCTCGTGTCTTTGAAACGGCTCTCTCTCCAAACTGCTCGGTTTCCCCAAAGGGAGACCTCTTTTCCCCCACCATGAGTGAAGGGTAAGAAAAGGTAGGAAATGGTAGGAAAAGAGAACCAAGCGGCACCTCCCCTAACTTAGGCAGATCGTGAGAAGGGAGGGCAGGAAGGGTTGTATCAGTGCTTGGTCCTTGTGGCCCTTTCTGACACGCCCAGGGAAATGCTGATCGCCACTTTGGGGTCAGGAAGCCATTTTTCTCCAGGCCAGTTTGGCTGGGGATCCTGGAGGGTTTGTTTTGTTTTGTTTTTTGTCATCTTCTGGGCATGGAGCAGGAGTCACTGGGGCTGTGAGGGGGGAGTTATTTGTGAATTCCCTGAATTGTGCAGGGGGTTGGACTAGATGACTCCGGAGGTCCCTTCCAACTCTATGAGTCTCTGATTCTATCGAGCTTTGGGGATCACAGCAGCTTGGGCTTCTTTTCAGTAATACTATTTTTAAAGATCCATCCACACATCTTTTGCTTGGCATTTATGTCAATGGCTTCATCTGGGCTCTGTTTCTTTATGTGACATGAGATGGTGACCAGAATTCTGCAAACTACTTTTTATGTCTAATCTGGAGATATGTTGCTTTGACCTAGATGGCTCAGGCTATCCTCATCTTGACAGATTTCAGAAGCTAAGCAGGGTCAGCTCCGATCAGAACAGAAGCCATGTTGGATCAGGCCAATGGCCCATCCAGTCCTCCACTCTGTGTCACACAGGGGCCAAAACCCAGGGGCCATCAGGAGGTCCACCAGTGGGGCCAGAATTCCAAAAGCCCTCCCATTGTTGCCCCCCCCAGGCACCAAGACTACAGAGGATCATTGCCCTAGACATAGTGTCCCCTCTATACCTTGTGGCTAAGAGCCACTCATGGACCTCTGCTCCATATGTTTATCCAATCTCCTCTTGAAGCTGTCTGTGCTTGTAGCCGCCACCACTTCTTGCAGCAGTGAATTCCATGTGTTAATTACTCTTTGGGTGAAGAAGGACTTCCTTTTATCTCTTCTAACCTGACTGCTCATTCATTTCATTGAGTGCCGACGAGTTCTTGTACTGTGAGAAAGGAAGAAAGGTACTTCTTTACCTCATGCATAATTCTGTAAACCTCTTATCATGTCACCGCTCAATCATCGTTTCTCCAAGCTAAAGAGCCCCAAAGTCTTTAACCTTTCTTTGTAGGCAGGAGTCATTTTGTAAAAAAAAAGGTGCAGGAGCTCATTAGCATAGGGGGGCTCTTCAACGTTGTTGTTGTTCAGTCGCATAGTCAAGTCCGACTCTTTGCGACTCTTCTCTACAACTTACCTGGCTGCTTCTTGCTCCTCGTGGCCCGACTGAGGGTTGCTGGGAGCAGGGGGCGGGGCTTGTTGCATGTGCCTGCCCCCTGGGCTCCTTACTGCCGGAGCTCCGCTCCTGCGCGCTCCCACAGGAAATGATCCCTGTTCGGAGGGAAGGTATTTATCCCCTTAGCTGCCCTTTTCTACACTTTTCCCAATGCTACAATATCTTTCTTGAGGCGCAGTGAAAAGAACTGTACACATTATTCCAAATGAGGCTGTGCCATAGATTTAAACAGGGGCATTATGACACTGGCTGATTCGATTTCAGTCCCCTTCGCAATAATCCCCAGCATAGCTGTTGCCTTTTTAATTGCAGTTGCACACCGAGTCGACATTTTCAGGGCGTTCGTATTTGGGTGAGATTGGGAAAGCCACCAAGAAAGTATAGGGTCTTGACGCAGAGGCAGGCGATGGGAAGCCACCCCGGTATGTCTTTTGCCCTGATCTGGATGAGCCAGGCTAACCCGATCTCATCAGGTCTCGGAAGGCAAGCAGGGTCAGCCCTGGCTAGTAAAGGGAGGGGGACCACCAAGGAAGGCCGGGGACGTGATGTGTAGGCAGGCAATGGCGGTCCACCGCCGAACGCCTCTTGCCTTGGAAACCCTGCAGGGCGATTAGAGGTTGGCTATGAGTTGTCAGAACCCACAGCTCACAACGAAGTACACGCATTCAGGAATGGTTATACGTTTATTGCAAAGCTATAGATGCAGTGACACAGGCACTGTTGAGAATGGCGGCAACCCATTGAGCATAATAGGATACAGGGTATTCGTATGCACACACACACACCCACGGCATGGGCCAACTAGGAACCCTCCCACACACGGGACCAGCCAGAAAACCATTAGGTGGCGAAAACTGGGAAGCAATAGTCTCTCACGGTGAATAGGAGACTTCCAGACAATACAGCTTCCAACATAACAACCTCCTGCACATCTGTAGCGATAAGCATTGCGGCACAGGCCAAACAGCAGAGACAGGAATGCAAGAGCAATTACCAAGACACAGAATGAACTCCCCAACCCCCATGGCAGCATGGCTGACATGAGTTGATGGCGCTTTCCACCAACTGTCCGTTCTTTTGTTGTTCTTCAGTCGCACAGTCGAGTCCGACACTTCACGACCCCATGGACCAGATCACGCCAGGCCCTCCTGTCTTCTGCCGTCCTCTGAAGTTGGCTCAACTTCATGTTCGTTGCATCGGTGGCACTGTCTAACCATCTCATCCTTTGCCGTCCCCGTCTTCTTTGACCTTCAATCTTTCCCAGTATCAGGGTCTTCTCCTCCACTGAGTGCTCCCTTCTCATTGGGTGGCCAAAGTATTTGGACTTCAGTTTCAGTATCTGGCCTTCCAGGAAACAGTCAGGCTTGATTTCTGTTAGGATTGACTGATTTGATCTTCTTGCAGTCCAAGGGACTCTCAAGAGTCTTCTCCAGCACCGTAGTGCAAAAGAATCTATTCTTCGGCGCTCGGCCTTCCTTATGGTCCAACTCTTGCAGCCATACATGACTACTGGGAATACCATTGCTTTGACCATGCGGACTTTTGTTTCATGGCTGCTGTCACAGTCTGCGGTGATCTGGGATCCCAGGAAC
>NW_015161522.1:101828-104426 GCF_001447785.1 Gekko japonicus
TATAGGACAGGAAACTATAAGGGCAGGAAGGGTACAGGGTTTGGGGTAAGACCAGGGGTCATTTCGTAGAAAAAGAGGTGCAGGAGCTCATTATCATAACTCATTTGCATATGCCACACCCCGTGACATCACTGGAAGTGTGTCAGAAGGCAACACCCACCGCTCAGGCTCCACTGGACTGTTTTGGATTGCTAGCTATGGGGGGGGGGACGTGCAGATCTGTCCTCACAGAGGAGGGAGAGCTTGTACCTGAATAAAACTTGGTCTTAAAGGTGCCACTGGACTGTTTTGGACTGGGGGGGCAGAGGGGGGCTCTGCAGCTTACCTGGCTGCTTCTTGCTCTGACTGAGGGCTGCTGGGAGCAGGGGGTGGGACTTGTCGCATCTGCCCGCCCTCTGGGCTCTTTACTGCCGGAGCTCTGCTCCTGTGCGCTCCTGCAGGAAATGACCCCTGGATAAGACATAAAGGGAAGTTCCATCCAGTTTGTATAATAGCTATTACAAGTTTTCAGTCATAATTCATTGTTTCCAGCTCTTTCGTTTGTGTAATTACTAAAACTAGCGTTGCTTAATCAAATCGCTAAAACCTTCTGTTATGATTCCTGAAAAGAGTCAAATTCTATATAGTTCAAATTGGAGTTTCTCCAAATTTATATTATATATATTCGTTGTTCTTGGTCTTGGTCTTCGAAGTTTCTTTCAACCTAGTCATAAAATAGTGTCCAGTTGTTTCTCACATTTTGTTTATTTCTGTCCTTCAACAGGTTTGACAGTATATCCATTTCTGCTGTTTCAAAGATTTCTGTCAAAAGTTCATTTTCCATTGGTATCTCTGATGTCTTCCAGTACTTAGCATAAATAATTCTTGCTGCTGTGACTATACGTATAATTAGATGTTTAGCTTTCTGGAGGGTACTGCCCACCAGCGCCACAGAAATATTTCATTCCAGTTGGTCGATGCAGTGCATGAAGCGCTAACATTTTTAAAACAAAAAAAATAATTTTCTCGGATACCCTCAGAAGATTCACAGGCAGGCGACTCTTTCTTTCCCTCCTTGTTTGTCTTGATTCGGTGCCTTCTCCCTCCGACACCCCCCCCCCCAAATCTCTGCCTGTGACTTTTTCAACAACGGTTTCTACTGATGATAAATCACTCGGCTGCACTCTTAAGTGCTCGGATACTTACTCACACGAAAACACATATGAATCACTTCGCCCACCTCTGAAAGGCAGCTATTGTGGGAGCGAAATGCAGCCACTGCACAAAAAGAGGACAACTCCGCTTCCTGTCTTGGATTGCTGCTAGCAAGACTTTCAAAGGGGCCTGTATCCTCCAGCAAATCCCTGGCTCTCCATGCACCTCCTCCAAGGACAGAGAATGTTGCTTTTTAATGGCTGAATCACAAAGGGGTTAGGAGTTGCTCCGGAGAAGATGTGGGGAAACTGGTGGGGCCTCCTGCCTCTGGGGCTGAAGACCAGCCACAGGACAGCAGGCCCTGGAGAGGTGCGGTTTGTCTGTTGTTCCATGTGCAGGGAACAAAGGCCCTGTGTGCCATGCATCTTTTCTCTCGCGTTATTTATTATTTACCTATTGAAAACATTTTTAGCTCCTTTTCTACCTTGCAGAACTTAAGGTGGCTTATGATGCAAATAAAACAATTATTTAAAAATGTGTGAAAGACCACAATTTAAAATCTCACTTAGGGCTGCCAATCAATAGAAACGTAATTGGTCATCTGCGTTCCTAGACAAAACTGTCTTCAGTTGCCTCCTGGAGACTGCAAGTGAGGGGACCTCCTGGCCCACCTCTCCGGGAGGCTCTTTCATAATCCTGGGGCTGCCACCAAAAAGCCCCTCTCTTGTATACCCACCGAATGAGCATTTTGGGTCAATGGGACAGTCAGGAGGGCCTCCCCCTCTGATCTTAATTCCTGGGCAGGGACATATTGGGAGAAGAGGGTCATGAAGACACCTGCTGAGGGGAGTAAAGAATGATAATGGGAGGCCACAGTGGTGGAGAGAATTTATCTACAGCTTGGTGTCTGGGCTCCCTCCCTATGAAGAACGGTTAAAACGCTTGGGGCTCTTTAGCTTGGAGGAATGACGGCTGAGGGGTGACATGATCAAGGTTTGCAAGATTTGTTGTTGTTCAGTCGCACAGTCGAGTCCGACTCTTCGCGACCCCATGGACCAGATCACGCCAGGCCTTCCTGTCTTCCGCCGTCCTCTGAAGTTGGCTCAATTTCATTGCCGTCCCCGTCTTCTTTGACCTTCAATCTTTCCCAGCATCAGGGCCTTCTCCAGTGAGTGCTCCCTTCTCATTTGGTGGCCAAAGTATTTGAGCTTCAGTTTCATTATCTGGCCTTCCAGGGAACAGTCAGGGTTGATTTCCTTTAGGATTGACTGATTGGATCTTCTTGCAGTCCAAGGGACTCTCAAGAGTCTTCTCCAGGACCAGAATTCAAAAGCAACTGTTCTTCGACGCTCGGCCTTCCTTACAGTCTAACTCTCACAGCCATACATGACTACTGGGAATACCATTGCTTTGACCATGCGGACTTTTGTTGGCTGGGAGATGTCTCTACTTTTTATCATGCTG
>NW_015161522.1:105831-106018 GCF_001447785.1 Gekko japonicus
CAGGGTCCGGATCAGGCCCCCGGAGGGCATCTCTCAGGCCCGCAGTGGAACTGGCTGTCTTCTGCTTCTTCATCCAGTCCTGCTGCTGCTGCGTCATTGTAGGTTTGCAGCTTACAGATACACACCTGAACAGCATACTCAGGATTGCAACGGCACAGACATTTTGGTGCAGTAATTCAGAGCAAGA
>NW_015161522.1:106181-115164 GCF_001447785.1 Gekko japonicus
ACTCATTAGCATAACTCATTAGCATATGCCACACCCCCTGACATCACCGGACGTGTGTCATAAGGCCACACACCCCGCCCCCAATGGTCCCGGCCGCCGCCGGTCTGCAGCTCCACTGCCGAGCCCCATGAGGGGCCCGGCGGTGGACCTGCAAGGCTGGCGGGAGTGCAAGGAAGCCCCGCGAAGGCCCTCCCTGGCCCCAGGCAGGCAGGGGTGGGGAGAGGCAGGGAGGAAGCAACTTACCCTCCCTCTTCTCCTGCCTCCTCCTGGCTGAATGAGGGCCGGAAGAGGGACGGCCGGAAGCAGGGGGCGGGGCTTCGTCATGTGCCCCGGCCCCCGTACCTCACCCCCCGAAATGACCTCTGACTTTACCACAACAAACCTTCCAGTTTGGCTAATTCTGGAATTGGGTCTCTCACCGACTTCTCAGACTCCGCATATCACCTCTGGTGGGTGAGCCTGAAATGCACCCCAAGAACCAACAAGACTCAAGGTCAATTCTGCTGCCTTTAGAAGCAACCATAAAGAGACGACTCCAGGCAGACTCCCCCCTCCCCGACCAGCTGTTGCCGAGGAGGCTGGCCTGCGATCCAGGGTTCTAATCTCACCTCTGTCGTAACCTCACCAGCTGCCCCTAGGTAGGCCTTCACTCAGGCCAGCTCTCCCCCAACCAGCGATATAGAGGAAACGACACCAGACTGCCTTTCAGGGCTGTTGTAAGGATTACAACCAGATAATGTGTGAAGTGTCTTGAACACAGAGTGGTTCCTCAAAGGAACAGGCTTCCTCGGGAGGTGGTGAGCTCTCCTTCTTGGGAGGTTTTCAAACAGAGGCTAGGTGGCCATTTGACAGCAATGTGGATTCTGTGAACGTAGGCAGATCATGAGAGGGAGGGCAGGACGGGTCACCTCAGCGCTTAGTTCTCGTGGCCCTTTCTGACACGCCCAGGGAAAGGCCGATCGCCACTTTGGGGTCAGGAAGCCATTTTTCTCTAGTTTGGCTGGGGATCCTGGAGGGTTTTTGTCATCTTCTGGGAATGGAACCGGGGCCACTGGGGTGTGTGTGGAGGGGGAGGTATTTGTGAATTTCCTGCCTTGTGCAGGGGGTCAGACTAGATGACCTTGGAGGTCCCTTCCAACTCCATGATTCTATGAACACCATCAAAATGCTGAGTTGTGTTATGTGGGGTAGTGACTGGGGATCATTGCCATCCATGCACCACCCCCCCATTGGCAAGCACTTCACATGAAGATCAGCAATGGCACACAAAACTGTCTTCCTCTTGAGGAACCCAGAGTAGCCTTCGAAGAACAGGCCTGGTCGAGCACACGACACCCACGCCAGGTAGCCTGAGAGCCCCATTTGTTATTTTTATACCCCCCCTTCTTCCCAACGGGGACCCAAATCGGCCCACATTGTTCTCTTCCCCTCCGTTTTATCCTCACAACAGCCCTGTGAGGTGGGCTAGGCTAAGAGTGTGTGGCTGGCCCAAGGACACCCAGCGAGCTTCCACGGCAGAGCAGGGATTCAAACGTAGGTCTCCTAGACCTTAGTCCAACACTGTAACCACTCCGCTGTGCTGGCTCTCGTGCCCCGTGGCTTGCCCCTTGGAAGTGATACTCACAACTCCAGGGATGTGAAGATTTGGTTGTTGCATCTGGGGAACAACACTGCACATGCTCAGAGGCATTCCTCGTCCTCTGGGGCTTACGACATGCTGCATTTCTGGGTCAGGTGGAGAGGCGTGTTCTGAAGTTCTGTGCTTCCAAAGTGTGCACTTTGCTCTGTGACCCGAAGGCCACTATTTTCCCTTTTGTGGAAACATAATGAGCATCCCCTCGTGTGCAGTCCCTACCTGGGCAAACAACACACACCCTTGGGGCATTTCATGTTGGGAGAGGAAGTCCCAGACTGCAGTCCCAGACAGGCTCAGAGGCACCTACAAAAAAGCAGAACTTCAGAAAATGTCTCTCTGCCCAACTCATGATGGGTCACCGCAGGGGCGGATTAAGGCTCACCGGTGCCCTAAGCACTGACCCATCTCGGTGCCCCCCTCCTTTCCACACTGACCCCCAGTCCATTTTAGTGTCTGTCTGACCAGGTATACAATGCAGGCTGCAGCAATACAAAAATTTATTCATAGGAGAACAGAATATCGTGCAAACAAAGCTTTTCACCCTTTCCCCAACTTTGCGGTGTCCCCTTTGGCCCTGGTGCCCTAAGCACGTGCTTCGTCTGCTCAATGGTTAATCTGCCCCTGGGTCACCATGTTAGTCCATCTGTAGCAGCAGAAGGGAGCTGCGGTGGCTCAAGTGGTTAAGACGCTGAACTGCAGGCTGTGGAAGGTCAGTAGTTCAGCAGTTCAAGACCCGAGTGTGCCGCAGGACGGAGTGAGCTCCCGTCTCTCGTTCCAGCTCCTGCCAACCTAGCAGTTCGAAAGCAAGAAATTGCAAGTAGATAAATAGGGACCACTTCGGTGGGAAGGTCACAGCGTTCCGTGCGCCTTGGTGTTTAGTCATGCCGGCCACATGACCACGGAAATGTCTTCGGACAGCGCTGGCTCTTCGGCTTTGAAACGGAGATGAGCACCGCAACCCTAGAGTCGGACTCGACTGGCTTTCGAGCAAGGGAACCTTTACCTTTACCTTTAGCAGTAGAAAAGAGGAATAGTCCAGGAGCACCTTCAAGACGGACAGGATCTGTGACAGGGGAGGAGCTTTCCTGAGTCACGGCTCCTTTCTTCAGAGGCAGCTGGAATGACTCACGAAAGATGCTCCCCTGCCACAAATTGTGCTAGTCTTTAAGGTGCTCCTGGACTCTTGCTCTTTTCGACTGCCCGACTCACGACTGTCCCGGGACAAAACATAACATATAGTTAATTTCAGCCCCTGAAAGTCAATCAAGTGCAGTATTGGGAGCTGTGTCACCTTCTTTCCATCTCCACAGGCTCTGGTCTCTTCCAAAGAGATCTGACCTTGCCCTGTGGGTCACCTCCCAGCCTGTCTACTGTAATATGCTCTGCGTGGGGCTCCCCTAAAAGACAGTCCAGATACCCCCCCCCTTCTTCCCAATGGGGACCCAAATCGGCCCACATTGTTCTCTTCTCCTCCATTTTATCCTCACAACAGCCCTGTGAGGTGGGTTAGGCTAAGAGTATGTGTGTGACTGGCCCAAGGTCACCCAGCGAGCTTCCACGGCAGAGCGGGGATCCAAACTGAAAGTTAATCAAGTGCAGGATTCGACGGGAAGCGTGGTTCCGGAAGGCCTCCCCCACCATGGGAGTTGTGTCGCCTTCTTTCCATCTCCGCAGGCTCTGGTCCCTTCCAAAGAGATCTGACCTTGCCCTGCGGGTCACCTCTCAGCCTGTCTACTGTAATAGGCTCTGCGTGGGGCTCCCCTTGGAGACAGTCCAGACACTTCAGCCAGTAAGGACTGCAGCGGCCTCCCTTTTGTCGTCGCTGAGGGGCGAGGACTTCTGAGTCAGCCTCACTGGCTCCCAACCAGTCTCCATCAGGCTCATTCCCAAGGGCTGGAGAGAGGCCAAGCTCTGGGGCCCTTCCAGGGCCTGGGACCTGCTTACCTTGAAGGACTTCCTTGCCCTCCCACGAACCCGCTCCCCAGCTAAGATCTGGCCAACCAGCACTATTGGCGAGGCTAAGGAGCAAGCAGCATGAGGGCTTCCTTCGTCGTGGATGCATCCCCTTTTGGAATGCTTTTCCGGAGGAAGTTCAGCACGCCAACTCTCTTCTTGGCTTCTGAAAGGAATGCCCGGCATTCAAAACGTCCTTTTCACTGGATCCCTTCCCCCCCCCCCCACCAGGCACGCGCACACACTTTGCAGAGACCAGGGCCGGCTCACTCACTAGGCAAACTAGGCAACCGCCTAGAGCGGGCCGGCCCTTAGGGGCGCCAAGCTGCACCCGGCCCCGTACTCGGGGAGTTTCTTGATTATTTGTGTTTTTCATTCTTCCTAAAATGCATTTATTTTTGAAAATTGGTGGGTGCGTGGGGAGGGGGGCGCCAGAAGGGATCCTCGCCTAGGGTGCAAAATAAGCTGGGGCTGGCCCTGGCAGAGAGGCCGTCTCCCTGGACTGGAGATGAGGCTCCTTTCTGGTACCTTCTGCAGTCGGATTGGATCATGCAACGCCTCGCGTGCAGCTTTGGAGTGGTTGCTTTTGCAAACCGCCTTGAGTGCAGAAGCAGCTGCAGAGAGAAAGGGGCACGCGGAAGGAAGAAGAGGGTGGCACGCAGACCCTCCTGCAGCCCTTGCATGTGTCTCCTGCGAGCACGATGTCACCAGGCCTCCACCTGACAAGGCCTCTCCCTGGACACCGTCATAATGGACTTCAGCGTCATCAGGTCGCAAGGGCAGTCCGGCTGCCAGGAGGATGAGTGTTGGGTGTTACAAGTCAAAACACTTCAGTATTTACAGGGTTAATGATGTTTGCTATGATTAACAGGAAGTCACATGTTTGTTTGTAACCAATTTGTTTAGACACTAGAATGCCCGGGAACTTTGGAGCTAACTTGCTAGTCTGATTGGAAACCAAGGCGTTAAGTATTTAGCAATATTGGCTTCTCTTTCCTCTCTTTGTTCTGACTGAGAACATTCTCTTCCCGTCTTACCTTTTAGCTGTAAGGATGTAGCCACATTAGCTCTTTGCTATTTTATATCCTGTGTACCTTTTCCCCAGAGCTGCGGTGGCTCAAGTGGTTAAGACGCTGTGGAAGGTCGGTAGTTCAGTAGTTCGAGACCCGAGTGTGCCGCATGACGGAGTGAGCTCCCGTCTCTGGCCCCAGCTCCTGCCAACTTAGCAGTTCGAAAGCAAGAAATTGCAAGTCGATAAATAGGTACCACTTCGGTGGGAAGGTAACAGCGTTCCGTGCGCCTTGGTGTTTAGTCATGCCGGCCACATGACCACGGAAACGTCTTCGGCTTTGAAACGGAGATGAGCACCGCAGCCCTAGAGTCGGATTCGACTGGCTTTTGAGCAAGGGAACCTTTACCTTTACCTTTTCCCCATGTTAGGTTTATAGTAAACGTTTATATTTTAAAACACACCATGGACTCTTAATACTTACTCTGCTGACTTACTCAAAAAGAATCCCAACAATGATTGGGTCGACAGGGACGCAGGTGTCCATCAGGCGAGGGGCTGGCCAACCAGGGGGCGGGTTTTTCCCCCCAGGCCTTCAACTAGGAGCCACCCCTCCACAATGAGCCCGGCTCAGTTTTTAACAACTGGCTCTTTTCCATCGATGCGGGACGACAGAGAACTTGAATTTGGTAGTTGCTTAGACACCGGATTGCGCCATAGTAACAGTGAATTGTACGATTAACAGCACCTTCTGTTTTTAGATTTTATATTTCTATTAAGTACTGTATTGTTTTATACTGTTTCATTGTTTATTGGCAACTGGTGCCGTCACTGTAAGCCGCCCTGAGCCCGTTTGCGGGGAGGGCGGGGTAGAAACCGCATTAATAAATAAAAATAAATAAAATAAATACTGTGTCATGAGATTTCCTTGGCCTGGTGTGTCCCTGTGAGTGCCTAGCCATGCTCTCTGCCAGTCCCGTGGGCTGCCGGGCCACACCCCCTTTGGCCCATAGAGGGGGCTGACCCTCCTGGAGTCCCCACGGGCAGCGTGCCGACTTTAGGCTCTGACACACCTGTCGTGGAGACGCCGCTGCTCTGAAACCATCTCTCGTTCCCTTTATTTCCACCCCGCCTCCGTCCCCAGTGGGGACCCAGAGCAGCGGACGTCCTTCTCCTCACCTCTGTTTTAGCCTCACAACAACAACAACCCTGTGAGGTAGGTCAGTCCGAGAGTGCATGCCCGGCCCCAGATCACCCAGCCAGCTCCCATGGCCAGAGCAGAGATCTGAACCTGGGACGCCCAAATCCCGGTCCGACGCTTGGATCACTGCGCCACGCAACCATAGCACCCTCCAGGGAAGAAAAACCAGAAGAACATTTCTAGATGACATGTCAACTGCATTTATTTGTCTGTTGCTTTATTAACGTAATCCACCCCCCCCACCTTGCTCCCCAGGGGGGACCAAAGTGGTTGACGTTGTTCTCCTCTCTTCCACGTTATCCTCACAATAACCCTGCGAGGTGGGTCAGACTGAGACTATGTGACTGGCCCAGGGTCACCCAGCAGGCTTCTGTGGAAGAGCTGGGATTTGAACCTGGTTCTCCCTGATTCCGGTCCAGCAATCTAACCACCATGCCACACTGGCCGTATGGACGGACGGACGGACAGATGAATGGCCCTCATTTACACCCCTGTCTTCCCCCCCTGGAGCTGCGGTGGCTCAAGTGGTTAAGACGCTGAACTGCAGGCTGTGGAAAGTCAGTAGCTCGGCAGTTCGAGAACCAAGTGCCGCATGACGGAGTGAGCTCCCGTCTCTGGTTCCAGCTCCTGCCAACCTAGCAGTTCGAAAACAAGAAATTGCAAGTAGATAAATAGGTACCACTTTGGTGGGAAGGGAACAGCGTTCCGTGCGCCTTGGTGTTGAGTCATGCCGGCCACATGACCACAGAAACGTCTTTGGACAGCGCTGGCTCTTCGGCTTTGAAACGGAGATGAGCACCGCAACCCTAGAGTTGGATTCGACTGGCTTTCGAGCAAGGGAACCTTTACCTTTATCTTCCCCCCCTGATGAGGACTCAGAGGTTTACATTGTTCTTCTTTCTTCCACTTTACCCTCACAACGACCCTGCGAGGCCCGTTCGGCTGAGCGAGTGGCCAAAATTTGCCCAAGAAGCCGGGTCTCTCTGATCCTAGCCTGGCTGGCACGCGAACTGCTCCGCCACGCTGGCTGTCCTCAGAACGAAGAGGCTGCCGCACAGCTGTGGTCCAGCAAAGGGTAGTGCCGGAAGCAGCTCTTCCCAGCAGCCAGACGTCTTTCCAAAGGGTGAAATAACTACCTGAAGCCCACCAGTGCCTGTAGCTGGAAGAGAACATTTCCCCGGGGAACTGTATTTTTATCCCAAACGCACTTCTTCACTCAGTGGGTGGAACTCACTGCCAGTGGATGTCGTGATGGCCACTAGTCTAGATGGGATCCCAAAGGGGTTAGACAGATCCACGAGGAGGCTGTCAGGGGCTACTAGCCATGGTGACTGAAGGAAACCTCCATGTTCAGAGACAGTCACCCTCTGAAGCCCAGAGCCAGGAGGCACCATCAGGGGTAGGTGTTGGGTTTTAAAAATTGGTTTTTAGCAGAGATAAAAATAGCTTAGCAGTGCCAGAGTAAAATAATTCAGACTCAGAGTCCATGTGTGTTTAAAAACTGGGGCACCACATAGGGACTCCAGACCAGGGCCAGCACACGTGCCAAGGGGACGACGGGCACAGGGAAATATCTTATGCTTGTCTCTCACAACGGCAGTCCTGTCCATCTTCACCTGGGCACAGTGGGGCTTACTCCTGAGTAAACACACCGTTGATTCCATTGCGCCTCCGTCAAAGCTGCTTGCCCAAGCAAAACCCTGCCTCAGTCCCACTGCGCCTCCCAGACTTGTCCTGCTAAGAATTTGGAACTGGGGGGGCGGGTGTCTCCTAGGGAGAATCCGCTGAAATCCTGCACCCTTTGGATGTTACGGAAAACACCATCAGTTCTGGTGGGATCACTCACTGAAGATCAACAGGTGGAATAGACAGATTTGATTGATAGGTTGACAGACAGACAGAGAGATAAGATAGATGATAGATAGATGACGGACGGACAGGCAGGCAGACAGATGGATAGATAAGACAGATGATAGACAGACAGATAGATGGACAGATAGATAAGACAGATGAAAGGTAGATAGATAGATAGATAGATAGATAGATAGATAGATAGATAGATAGATAGACAGACAGACAGACAGACAGACAGAGGGATAGATAAGATAGATTATAGATAGACAGACAGATGGACAGACGGACAGACAGACAGACAGACAGACAGACAGATAAAACAGATGACAGACAGATTAGATAAATGATAGATGAAAGATAAGAGATGATAGACAGATGGACATATAGATAAGATACATGATAGACAATAGATGATAGACAGATAGACGGACAGGTAGATTAAGTGACAGGTGATAGATGACAGACTGACTGACAGATAGATAGATAAGATAGATGAAAGATAGGTAGGTAGATAGATGAAAGGTAGGTAGGTAGGTAGGTAGGTAGGTAGATAGATAGATAGATAGATAGATAGATAGATAGATAGATAGATAGATAGATAGATAGATAGATAGATAGATAGATAGATAGATAGACAGACAGACAGACAGACAGACAGACGGACGGACGATGGGTGGATGGACAGATGGACAGACAGACAGATAGAGGAATAGATAAGATAGATGAAAGAGAGATAAGAGATGATAGATGGATAGATATATGGACATATAGATAAGATACATGATAGCAGATAGACAGACAGATAGATTAGGTAGATAGGTGACAGATGACAGACAGATGAGTGAGAGAGATTCCATCTATTAAGATAGATAAGAGATGATCGACAGATGGATATGGACATATAGATAAGATACACAATAGCAGATAGATAGATGGACAGATAGATTAGGTAGATCAGTGACAGATGAGTGAGAGAGATTCCATCTATTGCCTAACACTGGTGTGGGGTGAGACAATCCAGGTGAAGGACCGGATCCCACCCCTCCTTCAAGCAGGGCCAGGTCCCCTGGGTGTGAAGGGGAGAGTTAAGCATCCGCACCCAGAGGGCTTTGGCGGTGACGGTGTCCCCGGCAGGCAGGAGGCCCCCCACGGAGCCCGGTGGCCGAGCGAGCCGAGCCAACTGGACGGGCAGCCTGCCTGAGCCCCTCCTCTGGGGCGCCGCCACCCACCTGCCTGCCCGGGCCGCCCGAAGGCCCTGCCAGCTTCCTTTCCCGCTGGAGGGGGGGCTTCGCAGGCCTTTGAGTCGGGCCTGCCTTATGCACATCCGGTG
>NW_015161522.1:115429-117892 GCF_001447785.1 Gekko japonicus
ACCTTTCCCCATGCTAGAATTTAGTAAAAACTTTCTATTTTAATCACACATGGACTCTCAGTCTGAATTATCTTACTCTGGCTCTGCTGGACCATCTTATCTCTGCTAAATACCATTTTTTTCAATATCTCACTATCACCCAACACTCTCCCTGCCGCGGTGGGCACAAGTTTGGGGGGGCGCATGCGTGGATTTCGCTTTAATATTTTGACGGCAAACCTGATTGTTTCAATGGGGGGAGGCCGGGCAGGAGACATCTCTCTCTCCCCCCGCCGAACGCCCTCATTAAAGTTTAACCCTTTGGAGACCAACGACCCAGATTTCAATTTTGCTCTTCGCAAACAGCGTGCAACATTTGCCGGTGTCAGGATGCCCACGGGGCGTGGTGGGGTCACCCCAGGCCTATCCGCCTTGGCCTTTGGACACCAGCTTCCCTGGCCGGCACAGAAAAGTTTCTACTCCCCACCCCCACCCCCGGTACCTTTAGGCCTGCAAACCAGCACCCCCAACCACTTCTGCTAAACTTGTTTGGAAAAGCGGGAGGGGGGGGAACCTGTGTCTTAAAAGTGGTGGGCAAAGGAAATCTGTGAGCCAGAATTTCCGGTAAGACGGCATCGCCTCAGACCACCTATGGGCAGCGTTCCCTCTAAGCTGAGTTTGTGTGAGCTCTGGCTTACAGTTTTTGAGCCTCCGGCTCACAAATTTTTGCCTTCGCTCAGGAAGGAGCACGCCAGAGCAAACCATTTTATGCAGCAGTCAAATGGCTCTCTCACAACTTTAATGCCAGGAGCTCACAAAGTGGAATTTTTGCTCACAAGACTCCATAACTTAGAGGGAGCATTGCCTATGGGCCCCAAATTGTCTGGGAGACAAAATACATTTTTATCTCCCCCCCCCAGTAAGATTGCAAACGTGATTTCATTGGGGTTCCCCCCTCCCTACACACTAGCCCTCTCTCCTTCGATCCCGCTCCCATCTATCGTTCTCTGCAGGTTACACCGACAAGACTATCTTAAAGTAAAGGTAAAGGTTCCCTTGCTCGAAAGCCAGTCGAATCCGACTCTAGGGTTGCGGTACTCATCTCCGTTTCAAAGCCGAAGAGCCAGCGCTGTCCGAAGACGTTTCCGTGGTCATGTGGCCGGCATGACTAAACACCAAGGCGCACGGAACGCTGTTCCCTTCCCACCGAAGCGGTACCTATTTATCCACTTACAATTTCTTGCTTTCGAACTGCTAGGTTGGCAGGAGCTGGAACTAGAGACTTAACTCCCGTTTAATTTTGTCTTTTAAAAGTGGCGGTTTTCAGTCCAGGTGCCAGGCTCACCGCGTGGTTCTTCCTGAACGGTCCTTCTCTCTTTAAAGGGTGAGGACAGGCAAAGCGGGCCGAGAATAGACCAGTTAAACTAAAATGCAGGGTAAAGATTTTTTTAAAAAAAAACCACCCCAAAATATATCCCTAATTCGGCCGGAGGTGTCACTGCAAAGCCCGACGGAGGGTCCGGACAGCGTCGCCTAGCGGCGGCCAGGCGAGCAACGAGAAATCCGCCCCGGGAAAGTGGGGTGGGGGGGGGAGGCGGAATTAAGCGGCTTGAAAGCGCCTCGCTTCCGAGAATCGCCCCTTTCCCGTCTCCCTTTGCCGGTGCGGGATATAAAAAGGAACCGGAACGGTTTGCGCGCCGGATAGGATCTCATCGGAAAGATCCGCTTCTTCCGACGGGCTCGTCTCTCTTCCTTCAA
Source organism: Gekko japonicus (assembly GCF_001447785.1). Taxonomy (NCBI): domain Eukaryota; kingdom Metazoa; phylum Chordata; class Lepidosauria; order Squamata; family Gekkonidae; genus Gekko; species Gekko japonicus. The sequence continues at coordinate 117,167 of NW_015161522.1, forward strand.
AAAGGGCCCCGATCTGTTCGGTTCCATCTCCCCAACCGGGTCGGCAGCGAGGCCTACTTCTGAGTAAGGCTGTCCTGGCTGAGAAGCGCGCGCTCCCGGGCCTCGCCGGGTTCCGTGGGCCGGCCGGCTCCTTCGACGGGGATCCTCGGAAGGCGTCCCCGGGCCGCTCCCTTCCCTCCGCCAGAATCGATCGAGCCGCTCGTGTGGTTTTCCCCAACACAACAACGAGCCGTCGACGTTTCCCCAGGCCTCAAGGAGAGGACGCGGGGGGCGTGGGAATCGACACACAGACGCGCAAACCGCGGCGGGGGACCCACAAAGATGGATTCCGGAGGAGTCCGCCTCTCCCAGCCACTTTGCCCCTGAGCAATCGGTCGGAGGAGTCGGAGGGGATCCCGGTTGCGTAAGAACCTGACAAACTGCCATTTTAGACCACCCAAACCTACCCGGAGACGCGAAAGCCCGGCGCCCCTCTCTGCTCCATCGACGGCCGTCCGGCCTGAACCACCACCAGTGTCCCCCCTAAGCTGAGCTAGGGTGAGCGCGTTCACAGGTTTCTTAGCCCCCGGCTCACACATGTTGGTCTCAGGAAGGATGAGGCTCCAGAGCGAACGAATTCATGCCGCCGCCAAACCGCCCGCTCGCCGCTTCGACGCCAGCAGCTCACAAAGTAGGATTTCGGCTCGCAAGACCCCGCAGCTTAGAGGGAGCCCTGGTTCCACACAC